>NW_010537682.1:3219-8391 GCF_000687285.1 Phaethon lepturus | reverse complement strand
ATCCGGCACCGCACCAAAAGCTCCTCTGCGTCGCCAGCACGGTTGGCTCCCGGCCGCGGCGGTACGCGAGGAGGTGCGGTGCCCTCCGCCCTGCCGGTGCTCGCTCCCCTTTGCCCTCAAGCAAGAGGGGTCCGCCTGCCCCATCGGATTTGCAAAAAAGCATCCCTCCTGGCGTAGCCCTTTTCTAGAACTTAAAGTTGTTGGCTTTGGAAAGACACCTCCTTTCCCTTGTTTGCCTGAACTTACTCCTACTGTATAAAGGAGCTTATGAAATCAACTTTAAAAGCGATGCTTCTGCGGTGTAATTTCATTAATCCAAATACAGCATGGAATTGATGTGGGTGAAAGATAGTTTTTCATGTAAATCCTGTATCTCAGACACCAAGTTCTGTTAATGTTTAAGAATGGTTTACGGTGCAGCTCATTACCTTAAATTAGTTTCTGGTTAAACATGAGCCATATGCAACCAGCTGAGGCAAAATTTGCAGTTTACATCGCAGAGTTGTCAGCTTTACAAAAATGAGTGAAAAAAAAAAAGGAGTGATTGAGATTATTGTGATTCACCCTTGAAACAAACTCATAACATTGTAACTTTAATAACATTCCCCACCATTTTTTGCAAGGATAAAAGTTAAAATTACAGCCAATGTGTAGAAATTCTCGGAGGCAGTAACTCTTAAGAATTTATACTAAACTGAGTTAATAAATAAGTCATCTAGTTCCCAAGTCCTCCTATTACATATACCCTTTAGTTAACTCTTCAAGAAAAATCATCCATTATTTTCTTTAGATTTGCATGGAAATTATAGGCCAGTTCTGCAAACGCCTAAACATGCGAGTAGCTTTATTTATGTGAGTAAAGTTACTCATGCATGTCAATATTTTCAGGATGAGACTTTTAAAAGTATATATCAACTAAAAATATTAATATGCATAACTTCCCCTGTTCAGTTAATTCTCACCAGTACTGACTAGCAAAAACATGGCATTCGGTAACAAAAACGCCTTCGTGCCGCGTAAAATAGCGAAAGATTTGTTGAGTTCTGCCTCCTACAGGACTGAGATAGGAAAAGGTGAGTTTAGTACCACAGGCAGGATTCAATCCCAAACCAAGACATTCTGCAAACGATTTTGTCATCATAGCCACACTTATTTTTTACAAAATAGTACATTCTGATATTTGGATCTACCACAAATATTTTTTTTCTCCTGTGCAATCATTAGAAGAAACTGAAGAGAATCAAGTCCAAAAAAAGCAACTGAAAAATTAAGGCTCTTAATACACAATTATAAAGCAAAATGTGTAGCAAAATGCATTTACTACTGATTTTTTAAAGTTTCAAAATGGATTAAGTGAAAAACTTGGGAAAATCCCAAAAATGCACAAAATTGCAGGGCAGACGGCAAGAAGGCAACTGGCTGCTGGGATGTTACGTGTTCTCACGTAAGCTGAGCTGCTTACAAGAGAGCGGCAGCAGTCATTATTAACACAGAAATCACATCTGTCAGCGAGAAGGTAGTTGTAGGAGTTTTATGAGCTCTGCACAGGAGCGAAGCTCTAACTGAAATATATATTACGCAAAACAAACTCCGCGCAACTTCAGCTCAGAAACGCTTTTGAGGTACCTTGTGACGAGGCGCTGGGTCATGACCTAAGTCTTGCGGAGCCTGGGTTAGTAGATGTTCGTTTTCGTTGGGGCTTTGTTTACCATGGACTTAGACATTTTGTATTATTAAGAATCTGTGGCTTATGAGGACATTCTATTTATCTTACCAGGCTTTTTTGATGGAAATGCCTGAATTTTCTTGGAAACAGGGATTTTATTGTGGATTCTTGGTGCCCCTTGGAGAGGCTTATTTTTCTGGACAATAGTTTTCCTTAGTGTCACTACCCTTTTGATTTCCCAATGGTCACAGGCTCTCAAGGTCGTGCAAAGTGCATCCTTTTGTTATAATGGACCCAGAATTTTGTATAAAAAGGCAGCAAAAAGATCTCTGGTCAGTGATTTAAAGGATATTTTCTGCCATCTACTTCGGCATTAGATTTTGGCTGTTCTGCTTTAAAAAAAAATGTGTAATTTGGAAGACAAAAGGTTTCCAGGCAAATTACAATGTACAAAATACGATTTTTTTTTTTTAATTTAACACACATTCCCATGTAAAAATGCAATGTGGACTCTGAAGCAGGATTTTCCACATGAACCTCTGTATAATTTAAACATTCAATGTAGCCAAGATACTGTACCTTACACATATTGTAATGTAAAGCATTAAAACAATATGTCTTTGTATTTTGTTTATTTTCATTTAGCTTGCCTTTCCCGTTCAAAATTACTCATTTAGATAGATCCATTCTCTTACATTCCTCCTGATGAGTGCTGCACTGAAAAATGTTGGTGACCGCTACGGCTTGTGGCATCACTGCATTTTGCGATGGTGCTTTGCTTGCCTAGAAGATAAGTAGTTCCGCCCTGTACTAACCAGAAAGCACAAAACTTTAGGAAGATGGAAGATCCGGCGACAATAATATGAAATCTAACACAATTTTTTCCCTTTAAATTGGTCTGTGTTTGCAATCACCTTTCCACCTCTGTAACATCAAGTTTTGATTAAATGTGAAAAAATACGTCAACCTTTAAGAGTGTTTCCGTTCTTTGACTTCTCTTTACTTTTTGTTATGAGATTACACGGAAGAATTCCATATGAATTTACTCTCTGCTTTGTAGGAAATATATTAAATCACTTCACAAAGTGTTTGAAAAATGAGTAGGAGTAAATACAGTTTGTCTTCCAAAGGTTGTAGGCTGCCTGAGGTGCCTCAGGGCTCAAGAGGTCACTCGTAGGTTTGGGCTTTTTACGAAGTTTTTAGCGTGCCTGTTGGGCTGCGGGCTTTTGTTGTGCTGCTTCTCCCAGCTTTTGCATAATCAGTTTTAGAAGTGTTGTCTAATTTCTTCTGACTATAAAATCTACAACCAAAAATAATCATTAAAAAAATGACATGCATTAGCAGCTTGAAAATTCCTGCTTTCAGGACAGTTTAATTGTTTTTTTAAAGTGATTATTTTACATGTTTCTGCAGGGATGACCAACAGTTGCAAGATCAAATGTTTCAGTACTCTTAGCATCTTTCCCCACAAATAAATTCTCACACTCAGTTTAATTGTTAAGTTATACAATTTCAAATAATCTTTAAAAAAATATACTTCTCCACTTTCCTCATAGAAACGTAGACCGTTAAAGCTACAGCCTTTTGGACTGTGGGTTTTTTTTCCTCCAAATATGTTTTTGCTTACATTTTTGAAAGTCTCTGAGAAAGGAAGGAGAAAAATCAGTTGATTTCACTTTTGCTTACAAGTGGCATCTGACCATTTTCATTGCCTAAACTTGTTCCGCTAGCACAGCACTTCAACTTTGCTCTGCAAATCTCTGAGTAACATTTATACATGAACAAAAGCGTGGTAACTGCATATTTTGCCTGTACACATTTTTATTAATCGATTTCATTAGAAAATATTTTATTATCATGTTTTGCATAAATTACCAGGCAATTCCCTGATACAAAGCTTATTAAAGTCAATGGAATTTTTCCTCTTCACTGATTTCAAGTTGAATTAGAAAAAGTCTTTGAAAAAGACTTGAACAACAATAACTTTTAAAAATTTTCTATAACAATATATAGCAAAATAGATTATTTTCAGAGACTATAACATGAGGCTTCCACATAATTTTATTTATCTACATTTTTTATTTGCTGTTTTTCCATGTTTTGCAGTCTTCAGTGGAAAAAAGGCTACTAGCTTCGATAGCAGCTTTGCTTAATTAAGAATTTAGGACCAGTCCCTTTTTTTTTTTTTTTTTTTTTTGGTCTTTTTGCTTGAAATGTTTTCAGGTCAAAGTAGAGCTGATTCTCTAATTAAGCTCTTACATGCTGCTATGTTCTAGTAACGATAAAGTTGGAAGGCAACAAATTCCCTAAATCCTCCAGTCCTGACAAACCAGGTTATTTTCCCATCTGCTCCTATTTGCTGGAATCACTTTTTAAAAATCTACCTCTGTGATTCCCACAGAGAAAACTGAAGGATTTTCATTACCTCGGAGTTTAATATTTAATTTGTAAAGAGATGATGAATTCCTAAAAGACTGTGTTTATTTCACATCGGGGTTTTTTTAGCAGGATATGGAATTTTCTTAGAAACCAGGATTCCTTTTTAGTTTAGATCTTTTCTTGAGCTCTGGATGATGCAAGCCATAGGCATAAACAGCCACACAAAAGAAACTGGGATTTTATTGTGCATTCCTGGTGCCCCTTGAAGAGCTTATTTTTGTGGACAATAGTTTTCCTTCGTGTCACCACCCTTTTGATTTCCCAGTGGTCACAGGGTTCCAGGGTCGTGAAAAGTGCATCCTTTTGTTCCTCCTAGCCTAAAATTCTGTATAAAAAGGCAGTTAAAGGATCCTAAAGTTGGTTAAGGCATGGAGGATATTTTGTGTAGCAGAACTTAAGTTGCATGCTTTGTTAAATTACAGTTAAGATCGCAATCCAAGAGAGAAGATACCACTAAATACATCGTTAGAATATCCAAACGTTAACAAATATCTATTCCTTAAGTCACAGAATTAATCCTGGAATACCTCTTAGCATTCAAACAATTAATGATCACCAAACAACAAAAATCCAACATTATTGTAATATCTAGCTATAATTAGCATTGTTTTAATTATCTTTCTAGTGTCTTTTGGAAGGGCTTTACTCTGTATTTGTAATTTTGTTGAGAAACACTAATAAATCATTATCTACTCTTTCAGTTAAATCATGGTTCCTACGGACTCGCCACTCTTTCAAAAAGACTAATGAAAACTGAATTCCTGATAGGAAATTTAATCGCCCACCTTTGGAATTTTTCAGGAAACAAATAAGCACATTTCTTAGGCACCTGTATTTCCCTTTTAAAATGACCCGCTTACACTAAATAAACGCTGTTATTTGCTATAGCGTATCTCTCCCAAGGTTCCCACAGCACGCTCCCATCGTTGTTTCAGGTCCCATACACGTCTCCAAGTCAAGGCGGCTCTTTAAGCGGAGATGCAGCCCAGCACCGAAGTGCTGGAATTTGTGGCTTGGCAGTATGGAGCCCCGGATAAAGCCCACCGGCACTCGAGGAAGGCTGGAGC
>NW_010537682.1:0-3209 GCF_000687285.1 Phaethon lepturus | reverse complement strand
CCCCTACACGCACGTTTAGGGGGTCTGGGGTAGTTTTAAAGGTCCTGGCAAGAGCAACAGCAGCTACTGGGTGGGGAACAGTGCAAGAAGCCGGAGAAGTCCCGCGGCGGGGCTGTGAGGGACGGGGAAGTGATCAAACGCAAGGCTGAATCCTGGGGGGAGACGGGCTGGAAGCGCGGAGTCAGCCGGGAATACCGGAGGCAGAGCCAAGACACCCGATTTATTTATCCGTGCTAAGCGCTGGAGCCTGTGGTGCGGTGTCTGTGCTTTAGGAGTAAGGCCGATCACATCCTTTAAAGATAGAAAATGAGTTATTTCCCAATGCAAAATGTTCCGTGCAAAGTGTATTACCTCTGAGCCGGTGTTGTTCTGTTTCGTTTCCTAATTAAAAAAAAAAAAAAAAAAATTATGCGCGCGAAATCTGAAATAGTCTGATTTGGAAAAGCTTCCTGGCACTTGTCAGTGGATTGCCTCATGCTCTCATGTTCCCTTTCTAGCCAAATTCCCACGAGGCAGGCAGAGGCTTCTGTGATCCATTCTCTTTTTTCTTTTTTTTTTTCCTTTTTTTGAAAAGAGTCCGTCAAGGTAAAGACATTTTGCTTACAGAAAGAGCAGGATGCATTTCCCGACATAAACACTGCCGCGTGTAAATTAATGGGTTTTGTACGGAAATGTTTTCCAAAGCCTTCTAAACCTTCCCTGAAAAACAAGGTAAGAGAGTATTTTTAAAGATATTTTATGGATCCCTTATACTACCTCCCCTTTCAAAGGATCCAACCCTGTATTCTCAAGGTGCAATGCTGATTTTTCTAAGAGCAAAGGGAGGGCACCGGGAAATAGAAAAGACCCTGTGAAGTACGCCAGGTCCAGATGACATTTTCATTCTCGTTGTTCAGATTTCTCGTTACCTTGGAAATGGAAAGTATTTCTAATTTACCAGAATGAAATTAAACCAATTTATCTATTGGCTGCTGGAATGCTCAAATATTGGCTCTATCTAGTGCCCGAGTGGCGAGTCACTACTAGACTGGGAGACCAGATTCACTGGTATTTAATACTCGGCGTATTTTCTCCGGATCAATACACGGACCACACATTTATGAGTGTATATCCATATATATCCATATATATCCATATGACAAGATAATTTTCTTTGCAGTTGGTGGCTATGACGGTTAGTGAGCAAAGCTTTCATTTCTAACGAAGCAGCAGTTAACGGCTGCTACGAAACTTTCTTGCCTTGTTTGACGACACGGTTTTCCTAAATTCAGCGTGCCATTTCCACGGGCCTGTCTCAGCCCAGAATCTCCAGCAGCCTGAAGGATAATTGGAAGTTGGATCACATAAAGCAAACAGAAGCTATTATCAGAACAAAAAACAGATTTGGGGACTAAGAATGGTTGATTTCTGTTTCGTTCAGTGTTTCCATTTAATGCAAGGAAAGAAGCTGAAAGAATTGAGAGGGAAGGCGTATTCCAATAAATGTTTGTAGGTTTGGCCCTTGCTCAACATAGACCAACCACTCACTACTTGATGCAGATTGGAGGTGCTTCATTCTATCAAGGTGTTAATTATATCCTTGCCTAAGTAAATGCTGAGGCTGAAACACGTAATAATATATGTCACGCATTTCCATGACATAATGCATATGCACAGGATAAACCAGCACCAAATACAAGAAGTGCCCGTATAAAATACATACTAAGCCTTATAATTAAATTTAAAACATTATTTCTATTTCGTATTTAAATTTTCATCTTACATAAATTAACGCCCTCTATTACGTATCTCAGAAATGCATTTTATGTTTGTTAGTCTGACGAACAGCAAAATACATTTAAGCTAATATGAAGAGTTATAATAGCTCAGCTGTGAAAGGGCGACAGCAGACCCCCCCCTCCACCATTAACCTTGTCAGAAGCCCAACGCCGGGCAGTTCTCCGGAAGGATGGGGTCCAGGATGGAGTACGGCTATCTATCTATCTCCACCGCTCGCTTGGACAACCTTGTCAAGCAACCGGTACAACCCATGGAACAACCGGTACGCCCATGGAGCTGGCGTGCCGCAACGCAAGGGCGACATCTCCAAAACCTTCTGTTGTTCTCGAGGAACCTACCTACAGAAGGCTAAATTTTTATTGAAAGGAATCCAAGAAAATTCTTCTTAATACACAGTGCTGAAGCTGCTGTTGCGCCGGGAGATCTGGGAACCTACACAGCAGCCCAGCTCTTCACAAGTCGGCTGCGAGAAGGTTGGGTGAGCGATGCTTCCCAACCAAAACTGCCTCTCCAACCCACTTCCCGTTAAAAAAAAGGGTGACTTGGTGGACGAAAATATATCTGAATTTTAACGTAATTTGTGGTAGGACTCAAAAGGGATAAACTGAGTCCAGAAGAAGAGAGGAAAACCTTGTAACTAATGAAATATTGATCAGCACGGGGAATTGTCAAGTGACCAGCTGGTTTCCAGAAAGGAGCGGAATCATGTTTTGGTCACAGAATATTGCCAGGGCCCCCTTAGCTCTAGAGAATGTGTCTGTCCTAGACCTGAAGACAGCATCCCTCCAGACACATAGCCCCCAGACCTTCAGAGCATTTTTCTTTTTTTCCAAAAGTCTCCAGCAACCAGATTAAGAACAGCAACAGTATCCAGTAAAATAATGTCTTTATTTTCTGACTCTTCGCTTCCCACCCACCACTCTGCTTTCCTAAATAAAGATTTTTCCTAAATAAAAAAAAAAATTCCTTTTTCAGATGTAATTAAGATATTCTAGCTCAGGTAAGTGCAGCTTTGATTCTCAAAGGTAGTCATAGTAAGGAGACATAAAGACATATATTAGAATAAAAGGTGTTTGAGATGTTTTGAATTGCATTTAATTCTTTTGCAGTATTATCCAGAACACATTGGGGGGGATCTGCTGGTGTCTAATATCTACGGTGAAATTCACCATAATTTGTGTTCTTTAATATTGAAATATATTTGGTCTCAAATGAAATTTCTATAGAAGTAGTTATGTTATAGTATTTTAAAAAGCTTCCTAACTACGTCTCAAAAGACTGCGACTTGATAATTCAGAACCTCTTGCATTTTATCTGGGATGAACTCGTGCCGTGTGCTACCTGAAGCTGCAGAAGAAATTGGTTGTGATTCGAGTAATTTTTGTTAGTTATACTGAAAGCTTTTTAATTTATTATTTATTATTTTTAAT
>NW_010537681.1:354-651 GCF_000687285.1 Phaethon lepturus | reverse complement strand
TGGGTACAAAACCACCCTAAAATTCAACTATTTCGCTACTAACCCCATTTGTCCCCTTCCCCCCTCACTCCTTGCCAGCCAGGGGCTAATTTTAACCAATTTTACCGCATTTTTTTATAAATAAAGCCCCAGCACGCCCCCGGCGCTGCGGCAAAGCTGCCTCAGCCCCAAGTAGCTTTTTTTTTTAAGGGAGAATTGGTGATTTGGGAAAGCTTCGTGCTCTGAAAGGGGCCTTCAAGTATTCCTGGGGCGTAAGGGACAAGGGTAAATACCGGCTCTGAAATGGAGCAGGTTTAC
>NW_010537681.1:0-216 GCF_000687285.1 Phaethon lepturus | reverse complement strand
GGAAAATGCCTCCCGGAGGTAAACCGCGAGAGCCCGCCGTCCCCTCCCGCCTTCCCCCCGGCGGAGGACGGGCCGTTCTTGGGAGGACACGCCATTTTGGGTCGGTGGAGCCGCTTATTTCCGAGGAAGAAGCGTTTTTCGAGTAGGGAACCACCCGGGACGCGGCGGGCGGGGGTTCTGGCGGTGTTTGTGCCAAAGGTCGCGCTTGCCCGAGGG
>NW_010537680.1:947-1176 GCF_000687285.1 Phaethon lepturus | reverse complement strand
CCTCCCTGCTGGCCGACCCAGGGGAATCGCGGCAGGAGCTTAATGGGAATGTCCTGAGCTGCGGCCACCGCTCAGTACCACAAAGGCTGCACGCACGTTTCTCTTCACCGCTTCTTTCCCTGCAAGGAGCAGAGGACACGAGCTGCACGAGCACCAGAGACCGGGAGCCGGTTTTCACTCCAAGGGTGGCCGAACACTGGGACAGGTCCCAAGAGAGGGGGGAGCTCCA
>NW_010537680.1:583-813 GCF_000687285.1 Phaethon lepturus | reverse complement strand
CCCCTTACAGCCAAGACGGGCTTCGTTAGACGTAACGACCGCATCGTTGCACTGCTCTGGTGGGAGCTGGCTGTCTTGGGGCGTGGGGCTTTACAGGAGGGTGCCAGGACGGGCACAGGGCGAGCAGCTCCTTGCATCTCTGGGGAGGTTGGTGGCCCTTGTGTGAGATGAGTTTGGAAGGTCTCAGCTCTGGGCCATCACAGACTAACCTCCAACACCTTGCTCCGTTT
>NW_010537680.1:0-215 GCF_000687285.1 Phaethon lepturus | reverse complement strand
GTTTGGCAACTCTACCTGGGAGGGCAAGGAAAATTGGCCCAGGGGTGCCCTGCCCCACTGCCTGTGGGGCAGGTCCCGGGCAGGGCAGGCCAGGACGGGTGTCCATGGGCCCCTCCCCGGGGCGCAGACACACAGTCACTGGGACACTGGCCACCAAATCTGTGCCGTTGGTATCTCGAAGGGCGGCGCCGAAAGCAGGCGTGAGAAACAGGGAG
>NW_010537679.1:764-1081 GCF_000687285.1 Phaethon lepturus | reverse complement strand
CAGCCCCTCCCCAGAGAGAATGCAGAGCTGAGTAATATCAGGCTACCATTTATTGGAAAAGGCCAGTGGTGCCTGCGGCACCCTGAGCAGGCTCGGCCAGGGCCAGGAGGAGGTATGTAAAAGTGCTATTTACACCAAGCTCCAGGCGTATGTCCCCAGGGTCTGTCCCCCCAGGGATCCCCTCTCTGCTCCCACTGCCCCACCCCTCTCAATAAAAGCTCTTCGCAGCTCCCTGGGGCTGGCTCCTGGTCAGGTCCTTCCCTGAGTGTCCCTGGCACTCCTTGAGGCTGGCAGGGCTGGGCTCAGTGCCTCGCAGG
>NW_010537679.1:513-753 GCF_000687285.1 Phaethon lepturus | reverse complement strand
CGTGGGGAAGCCCGATGCATCGTGGCAGGCGGTGACGGGGTGCTCCCTGCGCTTGCCCATGGTGAGGATGCCAGCGGCGTGGTTGCCAGAGCCATGTAGCAGGCGGTAGAGCCGGCTCTGGAAGGCCGGCGGGACAGTCTTCCTCTTGCCCAGCGTGAGGATGCCAGCAGCGTGGTTGCCCATGCCGTGCAGGAGGTCATAGACGCGGCAGGAGCAGGTCTTCTGCCGGCAGCACTCGGG
>NW_010537679.1:0-363 GCF_000687285.1 Phaethon lepturus | reverse complement strand
TGCCCGCCGGTGCCTCAGTTCCCATCTGCCCTCGTTGCTGCAGCACTACCTGCTTGTCCCCACTGCTGCAGGGGCCCAGCCCCACAGCCAGGGTGAATCTGGAGCATCACACTTCAGTGCCCTGGGGCACGGCTGGCACCGCAACCCCACGGGGGCTGGGAGTGCTGCTCCCCGCAATCCCCTCAGCCCCAGCCACCACGGCCCCCACCCATGCTCTGACCAGCAGCCAGATGTGGGGGCCCTCACTGGCATGCCTGCCCTGCTCCGGCACAAGGCAACTGTGGCAAACCCTCCCCTTGCTGCCGAGTGCCATGGGACAAGCAGCAAGAACACCCACGCTCGACACTGCAGGCACCACATGCC
>NW_010537678.1:8746-41682 GCF_000687285.1 Phaethon lepturus | reverse complement strand
CATGTTAGAACCTGAAACATTGTCTAATATTTCAAAATAAAAATTTCCAAATGAAAGGATAGACAGACAATTTGCTAGTCAAAAACCTCAAACTCCCAGGGGAAATGTTACTCTGAAACACTTTTTGAACTCTACAACAAAGTTTTAAAAAAGCTTTTAAAAATTTTATACAAAATTCTACAAAATACATAAAGCCAAAATTCTAGAAAATACGTAAAAAGCCAAGTGACATGGACAAAAGAATCCAAGACAGAGAATGTCCATCTATTCGCAAGTGCAGCCATAGCAGCAAAAGAACAATTCAGACCATCCCCTCAGCAATGCTGAGAAAAAAAAACCCTTAAATTTCTCTGAAACAATAATCTTGCCTGCAGTTATTTTAACTCGTCTTCTTTACTACAATATTAGCACAGAAGCAGTAATATTAATATTAGAGATTTTAATTATTACTATTCTGTAAATAAAAGTTGAATAAACAAGTTATCTATGGGACTTTTTTTTCTGGGTTTTGGAGCATCTGTTGTATGTAAACACGACAAAAGATATCTGCTAAACTTCAATCACGCAAATCATCTGCAGCTGTGGAAAAAATGTGGGCTCAAACCACCAAAAGAAAATGCCAACTAGATAATCAATTTTAAATAACAGGCAAAAAGAACGAGTGTTTACTGGGCAGATATGATTCAGAAAAGCTCTTCACTAAGGAATCTTTAGATTTCTCAATGCTTTCTGTAGCAGCTTTTAAAGTTCTTCATCTTACAAACACCAAAAGGAAGGAAATATAAAATGTCTTTCCAGTATCAGAAATGCAGAAACCAACCCACATGATAACAGTGAACTGGGTCCATGTATGAAACTACAGAGATAGGAGACAGATGCTAAAATGCAGTGCTTTTGGGAAAGTGGCGTGTGTTCGCAAAGTAACAGAAAGAACAGAGTAAGTAGGTTAGGCATAAACAGAAGGGACAATTAGGCATATAGAGAGGGAAAAGTCATCACCAGTAAAAGGTTGCTATCCTGACCTTTGAGTGGAACTGATCTGTGCTCTTCAAATAAAACACCTTTTATAGTGCTGTCTGTGCTGTGTAGAAATAGCTAAGCTGAGGAATGGAAAATCGCAGTATTTCTCTTCTAGGAAGTTGGATTTTAGAAGGCTTCTGTAAAACAAAATTACTGATAAATTGAGTCAGTGACTGTGGGAGAGGAAGCAAAGTCTCCTCTGCACTTGCACAGATAAATCCCCATACGTAGTCTCATTCAAATACTAACAGAAGCAGAGACCAAAAAAAGATTACTTTCATGAAAGAAGATGGCATCGTTCTGGTTCAGAAAAGGCTATGTAAGAGCATGCCATTGCTACTGACGTAACCACTGAGGATTCCGAAAAAACCAAAAATATATTTGTTGGCAAAATGATGCAAGAGAACAGTTCTGCCAAATTTACATTTTGATTTTTAATATTTTTGTTAATACAGCAACCCTGTATTTAGGAGCAAAATGCATTTTTAACCTTAAAAAGTTAAACAAAAAAAAGGAAACTTTAACAGGTATAATCCCATGTCAACAGTTTATTTTCAGTGCAAGTTAAAATACAGTTATTGCTTTAGTACACAGAATACACCTTCATTAGACTAGTCTCTATTTTTGGAATACATATTCCCTTTTGAATTATCTGCTGCTAGAAGATGCAGTTTTACAAGTGTCAGTGTGTCATGAACGTGATCAGCTGCGACACAAGCACTACATTGGAGAAAAAGGTACAGCAGGCTGAGAAACACCTGGCTTTAAGAACAACAGATTCTTCAGCTATTGGAGACTGGGCATTAAACATTTGTATTCCATCAGCAGTATCCTAATCTCAAGACGGCACATCGATGAGGCTGGTTGTGCCTTTATATCAAGGCATCTTTCACAGAAAAGAAAACACTAGGGGTTTTAAATTCTTTTACATGACGTCTACAGGGAGATGCACTAGGCATGACAAATACATTCTATGGCAAAATAAGCAGCAAACCCCATTATTCCTGCTTTCATGCACAAACAAGTAAACGTTTACAAAAGTTATATACTAGTTTTCAAGTAAGAGCCTGATTTATCTATCGTACAGTTTTATGAATAGTCTTTTCTGCTACTCGTAGTTTTCAAGTAAGAGCCTGATTTATCTATCATACAGTTTTATGAATAGTTTTTTCTGCTACTCAGTGAAAGAAAAGAAACTTTCTTTGTGAGGGATAGATTTTCTAGAAGATTAGTGCAGTTTACCACCTTTCGCTACCAGATCATTTATTCAGACTGATTGGCACTAGAATTATCACATGACATCTGGTCAGTAGAACTTGTCACCTAAATCAGCAGGGTTACCGGTTGCTACCATGCAGATGTCCAATTCAGAGTAACTGGCATCAGAGAGCCATGGACCGTAATAAACTGAAAAATTAATTCACTTTTCACTCCTAAGCTCGAGTCCTCCTTTCTGTGCAAAGACAGCAAAGAGTACACGTCAGGAAAAACATTCTGATGCTCTTCCTGTCTAGTAAAAGCAACATTAACATCTAAGATTTTTAATATGGCACTTCAAATTAAAAGTCAATTAAATTCTAATTAATATTCCCAAACTTGTTAATTTTCAAATATCACTACTGAGCTATATTTGTTAGATGCTTGTGATAACTGCTGTTCTAACAAATCCTTCTAAGTATTTTTCAGGAAAACCTGTCTCATGCCTATTCCTTACTCACACCTTGACATCTTGAAAAAAAATTACACTTATTCAAATACCAACATTCCATTGGAACAAAAGGTATTAATTTGGTCAATAAAATATTTTGCAATGGGTTAAAAAAATAACTTCTGGTATTTCTAGTAAATATTTTCTGTGGAATGAAACACCCTTATTTAGAACCTTCTTTGAATTTCAGTAAAGTGCTATGGCTGGCTACATGTTGCAGTGAGGATACGTGACAGGACGGAGTTCTGCAGAAACTAACACACCTTCAACCATTCTCCAAAACACAGACTTAACTGCTTGCAGTGCCACATCCAGACTTACTAGGAACAGACATCCTCACGGTGAAATCGTAGACCGAAATGTACATAGTAAGTGCTCTTGGGGAGAAAGACTGTATATTCCTTGAAGAATTCCATGATGCAGGGAAAAGAAATTGCAAAGTGGGAGAGAAGCACGCAGCATGTGAAGAAGCCTTTGAGCAAGCAGGATGTTTTTTTCGGACAGGAAGCAGCAGTTACATCTCTACAAAAATGGCTGGCAAGATCGCATCTCCTATTTAAAGCCTCCACCATTCTAGTTTAGAACGCGAACACAGAAATTCTGCAGTTTAATAGTAGCATTAAAATTTCTGATTGCATATTTATAAAATCCATTTGAAATTGTCAGTAAATGCAATACATACTACAGAAATGACAAATCTAACGTGCTCATGTAGGTGATTGGAATGATAATTTTTTTCTCCATTTCTTTGGAAGCAAAGGACATTCCTGATAAGCTGGGGAGAGTGTGAAAGAGAACCTACCTTTGCCCAAAGATCTCCAGAATACAACTGCAGAGTACAAATCAATTTAATATAATGAAAGAATTGCCTAGTGAATTCAGCTTTTTACATTCCTAGTCTTAATACCATATGCTTACTTGTAAGTCTCTGGAGAACAGGGACTTCCAAAAGGAGAATGGTGATCCACAGAAATCCATATTTGTCAGCATTATCGATATTCCTAATCACTATATTTAGAAAACTAGCTGAGAGAATAATGATTTTTAGAATATCTGGATTGCCAAAAAGAAAACACGTTATACATTAATTTTAAGTAGGTGGAGTTCCTGCTGGGGAAGTAACAGAGAGTCATTGCTGTCTGAGGATTTAAGAGCATAAAGCAAGATTGTAGGGTTTTTTTTTCTTATTATCCAACTGTGTTAGCTGACCTAAAATAAGCAAGTTTCTGTGTCCCTAAGATAGGTTTGTGTGGCTTAAAAAAAACAAAAAAAGCACAAAACACAGAATCACACAGAATCACTAGGTTGGAAAGGACCTTCAAGATCATTGAGTCCAACCGTTAACCCAACGCCACCATGTCCCCTAAATCATGTCAGTGCCACATCCACATGTTTTTCGAACACTTCCAGAGATGGTGACTCCACCACCTCCCTGGGCAGCCTGTTCCAATGCCTGACCACCCTCTCAGTAAAGAAATTTTTCCTAATATCCAATGTAAACCTCCCCTGGCACAACTTGAGGCCATTTCCTCTTGTCCTATCGCTAGTTACTTGGGAGAAGAGACCAACACCCTCATCGCCACAACCCCCTTTCAGGTAGATGTAGAGAGCGATAAGGTCTCCTCTCAGCCTCCTCTTCTCCAGGCTAAATGACCCCAGTTCCCTCCGCCGCTCCTCATAAGACTTGTGCTCCAGCCCCCTCACCAGCTTCGTTGCCCTTCTCTGGACACGCTCCAGCACCTCAACGTCCTTGTTGCAATGAGGGGCCCAAAACTGAACACAAGATTTGAGGTGCAGCCTCACCAGTGCCGAGTACAGGGGCACCATCACTTCCCTACTCCTGCTGGCCACACTATTTCTGATACAGGCCAGGACGCTGTTGCCCTTCTTGGCCACCTGGGCACACTGCCGGCTCATGTTCAGCCGGCTGTCAACCAGCACCCCCAGGTCCCTTTCTGCGGGGCAGCTCTCCAGCCACTCCTCCCCAAGCCTGTAGCGTTGCATGGGGTTGTTGTGGCCAAAGTGCAGGACCCTGCACTTGGCCTTATTAAACCTCATACAGTTAAAACAAAACCTCAGCCTTTTTCTAAACTGTATCAGCTAGTCTAATTAAAAACATTATTTTTTCCTACGAATTATGCATGGGTAAGAAAGAGCAGAAGGCAGACGTAAAGAAAAGGCAGGATTCTTCTTGACCAGGCACAAACAGCAAGCAGAAACACACTGCACCGTATGAAGCTGCTGACCTAGTCAACCTTTAGAAAATGGAGACATCTTGCTAAAAATTTGTAGATCTCGTACTATGCAAGTATGCTTGATAGCTGTCCCGGTAGTATCTGACACGTGCAACTTGTTCCTTGCTACTAATTAATTACAATGCAGAAGGGGGAATTTTGTCTACAGATTTTGAAATATGGTTTTATTCCTTTCTAAACTCACCTGTAGTAGAAACACCAGAGACAGAACAAATCTGGCTTGGACTTTTCAAGTGCTTGAATAATAGCATGTTTCACACAAAGAAACTTCTAATTTCATTTTTTTTTTAGATATAATTGCAGTCTCAAAAATAAATTTAATATTGTGCAGTCTTCTGTTAATATGCTTTAACTTGAAAATTAAATAATTCTGTTTTAGACATAAAGGTCAGTCAAGACCTAGGATAGGTGTGGGCATGAACAATGAAATACACTATGTAGACCAGCCTTTGCTTGAAAGAAAAAAAATATTCTGTAACACCCATTTCATCTAGACATAAAGGCTGATGTTTGCAAACACACCAAGTTTACTTTTGGATCCTTCAGAGAACTTAGAAACATGATCTAAAGAAATGCACCTTCAAGAACAGTTATGACAGCAGCTGGACAAACCTAGGCTGCTTTAGTTTAAGGAGTAAAACAGTTACCTAAATTACTTTTTTCTCTCTTCTTTTTTCTTTTAAAGCAAACATTTTCAATCTATTTTAATTGTGCATATGCTTTAGAGCTTTACCACACTGCCTGCACAATCTGTTTCAGGGTTGCATGATTCTGAACCAAACAAGGAAACAGCAAACCAATATTAAGTCCATAAAATGTGCCACTGGGTACCATTATAGAGGCTGTATATTTCTTACAGACTGACTAAAAATACATATGCATCTATAACAATTGCATATATATCTATAGGTATCTTTTTATGTCACTGTTATTACATAATCAGAGGCAGCTTCAAAGACACTGACAGCATGCTATCACATCTTCCACCTTACTACAAGAAGTTTTTATGCCTTGTAGGAGGACTCTAAGCAATACTTAAACTTCAGTGATGATTAAGTTGAATAAACTATTAATCGCTATGGAATGAGCAGACATTTATAATCTCTGGAAAAACTTCCATTAAACATTAGGAAATCTTTCAAATCCAAATAGAGAGTGTGCATTTCCTTAGGCATGTTAAAAGCTGGAAGAAAAACAAGCTAGCCAAAAATCATGAATTTTTGATAGTCTTTTGAAAGTCAGTTCCTTATGTCATGTAAGCTGGTGTACAGCTGAAGGTAACTAAAATTTTTTGTTCCTTTGTTTCCCCTTTGGCAAAACAGGGGAATTTGGTAGAAGATCACAGGATGAGTCAGGTTGGAAGGAACCTCAGAAGTCTCTGTTCAACCTCCTGCTCAGAGCTATTTTGATCAGATCAGGTTGCTCAGGGGTTTATCCAGTTTTATTCTGAAAACCTCCAAGGACACAGACTGCACAATATCTAAAAATTAAGCTAAACTCTCACACTGTTCCACCACACTAGTAAGAGAACAGCTGGGGAAAAAACCCAAACCCAACCAACCAAAAAACCTGAAAATGAAACCCATCTCCCCCATAAAAATGGCATTTTAAAATGTGTTTTCCATTGGACTAGAGAAGGAGATAAACTACTTTCTTCTTTAGAACTTTTAACTTTACCGTAACACTTAATTTTTCTAATGGCAACATACCTGGAGCATCAAGTGAATTTGAACCCAAACTTCTGGGGATTCCCACTAGACTTGTACTTAAGTGGGGAAACGACTTACCTGTGAATACCATTTATTCATCAATTTGTGCTACGTATCTCCAAATATTAAAGAATCATGAAAATTCTCTTTTCAAAGGAAAATGTTTTACTTTCATCTGAAACTCTATTCCCGATCTCAGGACAAGTTTCTGCCATGGAAAGTTTAGGGCTGGGGAAGGCCAGAAATCAGCTCTTCACTGAAAGAAGATACTCTTTTTTTTTTTTAATCTTTAAATGTACTGATCATTTACAAAGCCAGGAAGAACCTCAACTTTTGATGAAAATAGTTGTCAAAGAGCATTAGACCTTGTGTTAAGCAAGGAAGAATGTTGAAGTCTCGCTATGCAAATTCTCAATCTGAGGAGAGTAAATACTTAAGAGCTACACCTTCCTTAAATCTTAACACACACACAAAAAAATAAAGCAGACTAGGATCATCTTGGAGAAGAGAGAGAGAAGTCAGCTATAAAGAGAAGTTCAAATGTAGAAGTATTGTACAAATATTTAGACTTGATTTTCCCTAACATATAATAATAGTAATGATAGACTGGATCCTGAGCTACATTTCTTCATCAACTCATCCTACTCTTTGAGGGCTAGAATAGCTAAGTTAAGCTCCTAATTTATCAGGTGTTATGACTCTTTTTAGAGGAAGGTTTTTTTTAAGTGATAGAAGTTTAAAAATTAAGGTTTTAATGTAACATTTAAAATATTTTCATGCTCCATCTTTCTAAATAAAAAGGCAAAAAAAAAAAGCTATTGCACATGTGGTAGAAAATATACATCTGCCAGCACACACCAGAAAGCTGTGTTTGCTTTTTGCTAAAAGATACTGTTTTTCCCCAATCTTAAGTAGCCAAGGGAACATATTCCAGTTGTTTTTTTTTTTTTTTTTTAATTGAAATTTTAAGTTTAGTCTCTGAAATCTTGGGGACCTGGCAGAAGCACCTATTCCAGTCCCATTATAGTTAACTTTCAGTTTCTCAGGTCAGGCTCATACTTAAATAGCCATAGTAAGTTCCCTTTAAAAGCTTATTTTGGTAGGCAAAAAGGTACACACAGAACTTCTATGAATAGTCAAAACCAGTTAAAGATAACTTTGTCTTCAAAGACAATACATGCAAGATACTTGCAGTCCTTGCCTCATCTACACCAGAAAATTATACTGAAGTGATACAACCACTTCCTTATGTGGCTATAGTTATATCTGGAATAGTTCTACCTGCCTACATATCTTTATTGGAGCAAAATCAATTTATACACAATAGGACAAATATTAAGAAAATACTGCATTTTAAAAAGAGATACGTAACTAACTCATGCTTTAAATTTTTGAACACAAGCCAGAACTTGACAGACTGTGTAACGTATCAAGATAATGTCTTGCAGAACTAGAAATATCAGATGCTTCCACTGAGATAATAGTTACAAATAGTTATCCAAACTGTCTGGGATGGAAGAAATGTTAAACTTAGTCTGTGAAACATTTTATAAGATAAAAAAATTTTGAAAAGTTGTAGTTTTCAACTGTACTTGTGATGCTTACAGCTGTGCAGCTTTGAAGCTAAGATACTTAACAGTCCTATCATTCATTTAAAAAACCCTGTAAAAATACTTCTATAAAATATAAATTTATAAAACTTCCAAGACAGTTACTTTACTTGCAATACACATATATACTTCCAGCAGTAAAAATCAAAATGTCTTCCCTTGAAAAATGGTTTGTTTTCAACAAAAAGCCTTTCTCTCTAAGTAGCAAAATTTATTGACAGTTTGCGTTTTCACTGTGAAATGAATCTCCGTCACTTGGAAAGTTCTGTCACTGTACTTTGAAAATTAGTTTGTGTGCTTAATCTAATCAACTGCTTTTTGCAGAAGTATGCAGCACGTATGTGCGTTAATTATACTCTCAACCAAAGCAATCCAGAGCTAGCCTTAGATCCGAAGAGCAACTATTAGTTATTTCAGCTTTAGAGCTGTTAAATTGACAAAAGTTGTGGGGCAGGGAGAAGGTCCATATGACTTCTTAGGGACTAATACAAAAACATAAGGACTTCTAATCAACTAGTAGAGACAGCTTTCTCCTAGTTACGGTAGGAATGAGGGCATCATTTGCTCACTAAAATAGCCCTCCATACTCATCTTCCAAATGAATACAGAACGTGTTCCTAACTACTCAGGTTGATGAGTTTGAGTAATGACATGGAACATAAAACTTAGAAGAGACTGGGGGCAGGGAGAAGTGTTATGTATATGGGTAATATTATTACACATTTCCACACACACATTATAGTATGTATACACACACTCTTGGTACATTATATTCTGTCTGTCTGTGTCTGAGTGTGTCATTCAGTCATTAAAACCCAGCCTCTTCTCTGGCTGCTCTGGCAACTGAGTTGGCCCTGATTTATCCCCACAATGCCAGGAGTGTAACTTCAGTTATTTTCCACCACCTCATTCTCATCTCCATGCTCACACTGCCACCATCTTTTCTCAATCATTACACCACCTATTGTTTTATTATTATTTTTTTTTTCTTACTGACACAGCCTCCACCCTTTCCTCCCATTGCTATCCCTCTCATTTCCAGCCACCTTTCACCCAATTTTTTTTCAGGATTCTTACTTATACTCTCCTGGTCTGCTATACAATCCCATTTCAGCACATTCACCAGTTTCTCTTTTGAACTCCGTCTTCCTAGAAATGCAACGTCTGATGAGCATGACTAGCTTTCTCATGAGAATGTAAGGCCAAGCAGGTATGGAAGAGAGAAAAAGATACCACATATTTTAAGGAAAATGTTTACAAGCTATCTCCCCACCTCCCAGTGCCTGACTGTCCATATGAATGTGTAATCTTAAGTATGATAACAGCAATGTTATTTGTATGATAAAGCTTGATGCAAAGTGTTTCACTACTAAAGCCAGAATATCAGAGCTAAACGTACTGTAACAGGAAATAATTTGAGTATGCAGAATTTAAAAGATGCAAAAGAAAACATCAAATGCTTTGCAAAGTCTATGCTTACCTAGAGTCACAAAAGCTTTTAGTGCAGTAACTACAGAATATGAAAGAGCAAAGAAAAAGAGTGGTCCATTTAATCCACACTTAAAAGAGTGGATTCAAGGAGCCTGCAAGGAAAGTTTCTAAGGACTGACATGATTTATTTTCACCAGGGAACTGTGTGTGTTTTTTGAAGATGCCTACCATTTATTCTGAAACAGCATATTTCTGTGGTTACACTCTAGTAGGAAATGGTATGTCAGACGAAAGATTCCATTAAAAAATAATAAAGGAAGTGCCCAATTCTGAGTATTTATCTGCATGAGATTTTATCAGAGGAGTTACTCACATAACTTGCATTAAGACTAAACTCCAGGTGATTTTGTTTCTGTTGAGAACCCTTGATATGACAAATACTAGTGAGTAGATACCAGGAAGCCACCATCCTTAATGCATACATACAATCTGCATCCTTTTCAAAAATTACACTTGTGCTAAAAAAGGAAGGCTGGTATCATCTTAGCATCAGTATTTAAATGCCTCTGTAGTTTGGGACTTTTTCATTAGTATCAACGTAATCTGCTTAAAATAGTGTTTTTCCTTCTCAACAATGATGAACAGGGCTTGAGGACAAAGCTCACTGCTGCATCAATGGTTCTAACTTTAGGTGAAATCCTGACCACTATGCAGAGTATCATGCCATATTATCTTTACACTTCTATATGTAGTCACAACAGATGACAGTAAAGTTCTCACCACTGAAGTATTTACATTAACAAATCTTAAAAAAAGGTTTCACCTAGTTCAGTATTTATCTACCCCTTGTAATTATCAAACACACAAAAGGAAGCAGATGCAAGAAATCCTAATGATGCAATCAAAACTTCTTAAGGAAGTATTGTGTATTTCAGCCTAAGAGTTGGCTGTCCTGTGAAACACTAGGGTTTCTCAATACTCCTGCAAGCTTACTTTTAATAAATATATTTTGTTATTAGCCTTTTTAGTGTAAAATTTGCCCTTGGACTCAACATGAGAGATTACATAACTTTCAGCTTCAGGATAATTTTCAGGGAGGAAGAGACTTCAAAACTGAATCTGAAATAATTTCATTCTCACACAGAGCCTCTTCATTCTTGTCTCATGAAAAGTGTTGACAGAAGTGTCCAGTATAGCTTTTTTATAGCATGGTGCTGTGGCTCATCTCTCATGATCTCTTTATTTCATTCTTTGAGAATTCCATATATTCTTATAGAATATTAACTTTACGGGATTTTTAAAACACTAGATTCTAGATGAGAATCAGGACTTTAAGACTTAGTATGTTGTACTTGAACATTACTCAAAACTAAACTGCAATATAAACCAAATGCCTTTAGGCATATCAGATGCAACCAGCTCCCAGGTTCAATACCCTCTAATTCTGCTGGCATTGTTTCAGGGAACAGAGAAATGCATCATGAAGCTACCTCCTAATCACCATCTTTTCATCACAGAAACCACGGACCTCAAGTATAGTTGATCAAAATAAAATTTTTGTCTAATCCATAACACTTCACAAATAGAAACCTGGTAAGTCAACACAGCAGGAAGTTTCTTTCTCAGCTCTGAGATGGATTTTTACATTTAAGATATCCAGTTCTATTTGTGTTAACAAGTCTACCTCTAATAACATTTCCTATACAGAGAAAACAAAGACGCTGTAGCCTTTAAAGTAATATTCAGGAATAAAACTGAGTTGCTAGATGACACCTGAACATTAGTAGCCTCAAGCAAGAGGGGACAGCATTCTTCTTATCTAGCGTAGGTTTATATCCACCACCCTCGCAAGCAGCAATGACTGAGGTTATCTATGAACTCAGGAAGGTGTATTGTATTCACAATCCAAGTCCTTGGTGTTACTTAACTCTGGAAGAAGTGTAGAGAAAGACACTAGGACAAGATATTTTGCATTTTAACTTCCATTTATGAAGCCAGAAATTGTACACAATATATCTAACTCTTAACCTCACAAAGGCAACAGAGAGGTTTACTAACAAGATGAAAAAGTGAATGAGATTGTGTAAAGAGTCCTTTATGCACACAACCACAAAGAAGCAGCATCAGGGCTGGCACAATGCACACAGCGGAACAAAAAGGCTCCTGCATCACCTACTGTATAAGTGATCTGAACCGTTTGTGAAGAACCCCCCCCAGATTCACTATTAACATCCCGGTGAGTTCCCTAACATTTTTTGTGTCTAAAACACATGAAAAGTTTGATGCACAGCCATTCAGAGCAGAACTGTACCTCAAAAGACTTAGATGCAACTTATCCCTCTCCCTCGTCCCAACCTTTGCTTTGGCAATGAAGATTCACGAAGATCAGAGACCTGCAACATAAGCTGCCATACTAAAATCTACCAACAAAGATATTTAACTGATTCAGTATTAGCATTTCAAAACAGTTCATCTTTAAGTTCAATTCAAGGATTTGCCTTCTCTAGATTCACATGGTTGGTACCAATATCATCCAGGTTTTTTTTTCTCATCTCGGGCTTTTGTTCTGAGGAAAAATCCATCTAATATTCATTCATGTAGGGATGTACCAGTAGACTAAAAGACATATCAGATATACCTGAAATCCTCACAGCACAAAGGAGCAAGCCTCCACAAAAAACTGAAGGCTTAAACACTACAACTTCTAACAAGAAACACAGTACCAACAGACATGCATTTCTTGAACTTGCTGGGTTTTCTCTCCCTACTGAGACAAGGAAAACGATAGAAAAACCTCACTTAAAGAGAAGAAAAATGGAAACAGCAACATCAGGATTTTTTTTTTCTTCTAAATTATACAACGTAGTGTTCTATCACATTCCACGAAAAGTAAGTTTTAGAAGTTACCTGCTTCAAAGACTAAGGGCTAGCTACTAATGCATGTTTAAAAGTGAAGGACTAAACTGAAGATGTAGTGCTGGTTAGTTCTGGTTCTCAAGTTCCTTGCAACTACTGAACACATCATCTCTGAATTTAAGTACAGGATTTGCTATTTGATGGAGGAAGCAGATGTTAAAAACTTTGAAGAGATCCTTCACTTTCAGGCATATATGCCTGAAATTACGCTCTTTAGAGCGGCATACACAAACCATACAATATATTTAAGCAACTAAAGACATTTCATGGTATTTTAATTGCTAATGACAATCCAGAAATGGAGTAGAGGGAAGAAATAAAAAAATTCTCCAGTGATTTCGGTAAGACTAGCTGTGGAGACACTTTTTCAGAACTTGTGAGCAGCTGAAAAATAAGTCTACCACAACTGCTGTGACTTCTGCATGCATGTACACACAAACATGTTATTGTGTAGGTGATGAGATTTTGCACTGGTTTTATGCCTGAACAGGAAATTCCAGGCAGAACAATGTTATTAAAGACAAGCAAAAGATTTTCCTTAGAGTAAATCACGTACCAGTAAGAAATTACATGTTGTTGCAAATTGCAGATTTTAAATCCAGACAGAATGTAAAGGCAATCACGATTCCTTTAATTGTTCAAGTTAGGATAAGAAAAATCTTTTGCCAAATCTGCCATGTTGGCTGGAAGATCATTTAGTGTATTACACTATTTTACAGCCAGAAGAGAGAAAAAAGGGATCTACAGAATATCTTCTCAAATTCTAGGTTACCATCCTTCACAGAGCATCTACTCACAGTAGAGTCATCCTCCCCAAAAGATCTATTTAAGCCAGGCAACTCTTGAAATCCTGGGAACACATAGCTCATTTAGACTTCTGAATGAAAGCCTTACAGTCCTCCCAAACTCACACTTCTACTGGATTTTGTGTGTGTCACTGCGACAAGGAAGGAGAAGGAGGGACAGTGGAATTGACAATACTGAAATATGTTTGTAACCTCCTAACCCGTATTTTCATTTTTGGAATAATTAAGGAATAATGTGTTTACTAATGATCTACCCGAAGTGTTCTCAGGGCTACATTAGCACAGACCCAATACCCAAGGATTCACAGCCACGAGTCAAATCATCAATAACATTAATTTCTCAATAGAAATAAAAGGACATCAAGCTTTTACGGCATACATTTTTTTCCACTAGATGCAATCAGCATTATTAAAAGCCATCAGTGTGTATGTTCTTATAGAAATGGGGACTCCTGAAAAAGTGTCCCGGCATTAGCTTCACTGTAACTGTTTAGACTAAAGACCTGATGGTGTTTTGTTACAAATGCCCTTACTGGAAGTGTCTTTCAGAGTAACAATTATTGACATGAAAACAACATATTGCTATAGACTGTTTTCCATGTCTTGTTATTTTAACAAAAACATTTTTATTTTAACATCAGTTTGATTCCTACCAATGTATTTTAGCAAGTGTGCCAAACTTGTACTTGTTATCATCATCAAGATGGCAACATTACAGAAATCAACACAGGCAAAAAACTAGCATGCAGAATTATAAGTACAGCACCTTTTCTTCAAGAGAAGAGACAGACAGTAACTGGGCTGAGGGGAAGCAAGCAGAGAAGTGACTATGACAATGCCATTTCCCCCACCTTCAAGTTCTTCCAAGATAACTCACTTGAAGATGAATTACTTGAAGATGGTTCCCCAAGAAATTGAAGACTTTAAACCTATTTATTTCTTTACAATATTAAAAAAAAGGAGCCTGATAAATTTGCACATACTCCTGACAAAACACGTACTCCACCTACTATGCCCTGGAAAGCCACGATGGTAGAAACAGCAAAGTAACATAAATTAATGAAAAGCTGGGCAGAGAAGTGTGACTCTCAGCCAGATTAAAGAAAAAAAAAAACAAACAACCCAGAACTTCTGGCATCATGTATGAAGAACAAAATAAGGTATCCTGTTTATTTTCATTTGGACAAATTAAAAGGAAGCTGGACCTATTTGATAAGTGTTTCTCATGCAGCCCATGTATTCATGGCTTCACTGAAAAATTTGTGTAGACTGTTGTAGAGAGCTGAAAGAATTCCAGCAAAACCTTAAGAAGTCCTACGTAATTTACCACTTCCCTCTTTGGAAGGGAAGACTAGAACTGTTCCTTCAGACCAGTTTCAAGTAAAGGGAATCATTTCATCAAATAAGAGAAATAAATTACGTTAGTTCTTTCCAGTGCAAACAAAAGCATCTGTAACAAGTCTGTGGATTTTTTTCCTTTCTATATCAGCAAAGCTTATCCCAGTACCTTTACTGCTTTTTACAGAATTGCTTTAAAACCACTCCTTAGCATTAAAATAATTCCTTAATTTGTTACTGAACACTCACACACTGATATTGTAACCCTGTGAGTGATAGTCTTTTTTATGAACACATCTGACTATAAATTGATAGCTTAATTTGATTTTTATAATTCAGTGTGATAACCTGAAGAATACCTCAATGCACTAAGTGAAGCTTTGGATCTAAACTACACTGTAGAATCTCTTCAACTTCACAGCACCAATATTAACCAGAATAGCTGAAGCATGGTTTTGTGAAAGTAGGAAATAAAAAACATTCCTTAGCATGGTATTTGATCTAAACACTTTTTATACATAATGAAGTATACTTTTAATGAATCGCGACCAGAATTTTAATTTACGGATCATTAACTTTGGAATGGCAGCAGTATGAGTATTTACACATTTTGAAGGCTGTACTAAGAAATGTTTTACAGGTCACACTCCTAAATATGTAAAAGCAGAATGTATATGGAGAAGCAAAAAGCTGAAGATCAGTTTCCTAAAGCTGTTAAGTTCTAAATTTCAAATAACATACTGAAAGCTTGTATTTTCCACCAAGAAAGCTACCTGTTACCCATACAGCTCTTTCGAATATGTCTTTTGATCTTATCGAACAATACTCCTAGGGACAAAAACCAAATCAAACTCGCATGTTGTGCAGAAACATCCTCCCACTCCCAATAGTCAGGGTTTTGGATCTTATTTTTGTTTTGTTGCAGGGGATTTTTTGATGGCGGTAGTTGTTTTTTTGTTGTGTTTTATTTTGGGAGGTTTTGTTGTTGTGGGTCTTTTTCCTTATCAGACAGCAGAAACAAGGAATAAATCTGCCCTGTCCAATTTTATCCACAGATGTAAAGTTTTCAAAATATTTCCAACTTACCTAAAGGATGAAGTGTATTATGGGTACATCATGTAAGTAGAAGCAAAGATATTCTTTATAAAGCTATTTTGCAAACTCAAAAGTATATATTGACACGTATAAACTAGAGGAAATTAAAGCATAATTCTATTTGAGATATAGTCACAATCACAATTTCTAGGATGCACGGTAACAGAAGAAAATGTAATGGAAGTTCTGTTCTTTATGGCCTAAATTAAATGCTTTACTCCTACTTCATGCAGAACATTAAAAGAATGTGGAAGAATTGGAAGGATTTTTATAATCTTGAGAACTCTGCATGGAGGCAATCCCCATTTCCTCCACACGGTTTAAATCGAGTAGTTAGTACAAACTTGGAGGACTATATAAAATGTGTTTAGTGCAGAATTACTTTTGTAAAGCATCAAGCAAAACAGTTTGAACAGTTTGAACCCAAATCTGTTTGGGTTCTTCCAGAATAACAGATGTAAATGATATAGCCTAGAAATTTGCCGGCCAGCTCCTGCAAAGAACACATCTACTACAACATCTATGCACAAATTCTGTTAGAATATAATAATTACAAGAACACTGGAACTCAATGCCTTTGAATTCAAAGCAGTAGTGTTTAGAAGTAATGCATTAGTAAAACAAGAAGAGAGCTTAGAGTCAAGAGAAGCAGGGAGAGCTCTACTTCATAAAATATATAATGCAGGTCCAAGTTGGAAGCATGATTTTAAAAGAGAAAAATCCTTAGTTTAGGAAAGCCATGAACAACCTCACACATCTAAAACTGACATTCCATGTTTTTATTGCATACCTTCTTTGTAGTTTATCTGCATGCCTACAACCCCCAATCTTATCGCAATCTTGAATATATTCTCTTACTATGTACCCTTGACATCTTCTGCAAGAAAGGAATAGTTGTCAGAAGCTATTGCTATTGCTCAGTAAGATTGCAACTGCAAGAGAAGGAGAAAGCTCAACACGCCCAGGGGAAAGGCACCAGATGGTGGACAGGAAACTACTGAACCAAAGCTAGGATTATTTGTATGTGCTATGTGTGATGTGATCAAAGTTTACTTGTTTTCCCTACCTAAATGCTCTCTTCCTCTAAAGGACTGAGAAGCAACTACCTTGGCTCTGAAGAAATCAGAATGGAAGGCACTCCCATGAAAAGAATGGAATCCTCTGCATGAAGATGTGTACTCTGAAGTAAAAGTGGTCACAAAGATTAAGCTTTGGAGAAAGATAAATGTATTCCTGATGCAGAAACAGCTGTTTCTACCAACATTAGCAGTAGAAAAAATGCCCTTATATCCACCTCCATTTTTAGCTCTTACGTGGGCAGTAAACAGAGTAACGCCATTGTGAACTGCAGCCTATCTGAATATTGTAAAGCACCTATAGCAGCAGCCAAACAAAAACTTGTTTGGAGGATTTAAGACAGGGATGTAATACAAAAATGTAGACAAGCTGATACTTCTGTATTGTGAACACCTAGTTAAAAAAAGGTTTTCCCCCTCTTGAAATACCCCAATCAGTACTTTTGGTACACATACCTCGAAGAATTCTCTCCTCATGGCAACGTAGAAAGTCCCAGATTCTAACAGTGCCGTCGTCAGAGCATGTAGCAAATTTATTATCCGTGGGTGAGAAACTGTTACATGAAGACACACAGCAGGGGAAAGAAGTCAGCATTTAACAGATTATCTATGCTTCTCAGACAGGGCAAAATTATACTGTAATGTGTTATACACTGAAGGATGCATTTGAACATAGGGACAGTGCCTGCCAAATGACACTTCATCACAAGGCATCAATTTAGCATAGGATTACTATTGCATTGCAGTCCCCTGTCAAATGAGGAAAAAATCCGGAATTTATTCTTAGCACCTTCCTATCTATGACTGCACACGGTAGCACCTTCTCTGCAGGATGAGAAGCAACATCAGTATGATTTGGTAACTGTCACCCTAGATTTTCATGTTTGGTAATACCATAAGAAAGTGACACTGTGTAGAAGCACAGGAGAACAGTTCTTAGGAAAAACTCCTCTTCAGCCACAGGTGCTTTGCAGCAGAGAAGCAAAAATAAGGGAAAGCTGGTCACAGGAAAATGCTAGTTGGATTAACTGTTGAAAAAATTGCATACAAAACAAGCGTACCACTTATCATAGAAGTAATTTGGAAAAAATCCCTCTTATTACACCCCATCAACACCATGAAAAGAATCCTACAGACATAGAAGAAGCTTCCAGACTGAGCAGTCACTATTGCTTGATGAAAGTCACTGGAAAAGCAAGGAGTTATTTAGCCATGGGATTAGGGCCAGGACATCTCCAGCAACTGACAGACACTCACTTCCTTTCTGGTGCAGTGAAAGACCATGAGGGAGCCCTTGTGAAATCCTAGACCTTTATGATCAGGAAAGGGCTTAAAATAGTAGAGAAATTCAGTGTATGGCCATGATAGTCAGACAGTAACTGAATCCAATGTAAGCACTTCTCATAACCAAACTCTGGCAGAAAATGCTGCACCCTATCAAAGAAAAATGGTGACTTTAGTGGAAAGCGGTTTTGTGGCAGTGAACCTTTATCAACAAGGGCCAGCACCTGAACCCGAAGAAACACTGCTTTAGCTTCATTTTTGATCTGCAGCTTCTCTTCAGGCTTACTTTAAAAACATTTCCAGATCTTACTAAAGATTATGTGCAGGTTTGCTTTAGAAACATCCTTCATTTACATCTTACTGATAGTATCACTTTAGATTCCATTTTTTATATAAATAGACATTTGCACAACTGAGGCATCAACACTGAACCAAGAGAATATCCTACAGTCTTCTTTTCAATGGCTTGCTTACAGTTTCAAGCTTGAAGAACCCATTCAGTATTAACATTAGACTTCTGTATGTGGCAGTCTGCGTGGGTATTTAGTATTACTGGAAGTCTTGGCTTCACCAAGCCAAGCAGTTCTTCACTTTATTTAGTGTTTTATTATTTTGTGAGAACTATGCAGGTGTTTTATTGCTGAAGGCTTTATATTTTATTCAGTTAAATTATTAAAGACTGAATTCTTTATTTGGAATGAAATTGTTGTCTTACACAGTGCGTATAAAAAGGAATAACTGATACACATCGTCACCATATAAAAATGAAAAGAATACCAGTGCAAAATGCGGCAGACAAATACATCTCTAACATATTGCAGAGGCGGATACTGGGACAATACTAATTCAGAAAGGTGCCAGCAAAACTGTGAGAATGTGGAAACAAAAGAAAATATTGTGTTTATGTGGTGCAGGAAGTTTCCCAGAATCTGACAGAACCCATGCATTTCTGCACCCAGAATACACTTAGAGAACAGTCTAATCATGGCAATAGGTACTACAGAAAATGGTATATTGTGTATAAACCTGGCCTCTCTAATCGCCTCCTTATGTGCCTGGAACATCTTGACGTTGTTCATGTTGGACTGCCAGTATTTCACATATCCCCCGTGGTCTGCTGTCAGCATCCACATATCATTGTGTGACCAAGTCATAGCCCTTACAGGGCTGTCGTGAGCCTGTAAATTCAGAAACAGAACTTCTAGCAAACATGTTCAAATACTATCTGACCCACACAAAAGTTAGTTAAGTTCCCTCCTAACAGCTGCAACAAAGAAATTAAAACAAATGATGATCTAGTTAGATTCAAGATGTTATTGTGGAAAAAAAATTCCCTTACTCTGTATACAATGGTGTTCTAAATAATAAATTAAGAGTATTTGCATTTTGTTTCCAAAGTGTTTCTTTATTATTACAAATACTCATAGTATGTTCTTGATAACAGTTAGTATATCATATGGAGATGGAATGAGAAGCATTAAATGAATTGCCTATAGCCACAGTCTGACATGGAATCAGAGCAAAATAAAAAAAACATAAAAGACCTCTAGGGCTCCCATTACCACATTTAGACCACAGACCCATGATGAGCAAGGTGAAGATGTGTTCCTAAAACATGCTCCGAGACCTCAAAGAAATACACAGAAATCTTTATAGATGAATTTACCTGCAATATAGTTTCAAAATTGAAAGTCAGTCCATTCCATAAAGTGAACTCTCCACTAGATGCACCAGTGACCAAGCGTCTCCCCTCAGGAGTCCACTGCAAAAGAAAAATTTAAATAAACTGTGCAAATATAATATTCAAAATATTTCTTCACAATCCTCCGATTAAATCATAAGCTTCTTCCAGGGAAGCTGCAGAACTGGAATTTACTAAATGACTTTCTAGAGGATGTTAGATAGACAAAAATGCAGAACTGTGCCAGAGGGCTTTTGACTTTTGCAACAGCAGGACAAAGGCCACTGTAAACAATGAAAAAAAATCTAGTCGTAGAAGAGAAACAGCTTATTGGCACCAATACATTTCTAGCACACAATAACCATATCAAACAATACTGCTGATATCACAGAAAAGTTGTTAAAAGATGCTGCAAGAGTCAAACAGCACAGAGACCAAACTGCCTTTTTTTTCTGTGAGTCGAAATATATTAGCCCCGCCAAATGAAAGAGCAAATGTGTACCTCAAACTCTGAGAGGAAGAATTATTTTGTATTCAGACTTTACCATTTAATTTCCTAGAACTCTCCACAGAAAGACTAGACACAGCAGTTGTCCATACATTCCACATGCTAGTTTTATTTGGAAATGCTTTAACCGTTATCCTGTTTCTTTCTTCAGTTAAGAATATCACTCTAATTTAAATTAAGACAACACAACTAAGAACTCCAACACTGTACTCACCCTGACAACAAACACTGGGCATTTTACTTTATTAGTAGATGTCCGAACAAATTTTGTTGTTACAGCATTCATAGGGTTGTTCAGCATTCCGATAGGAGGGACCAACTATGAGAAAAGAAACAAAAGATTTAATAATGACATTTCTAGCCAGAAACTGCAAGAAAAGCATGCATTCTGAACACCCATTTCTAGAAAAGCAAGTTTTTCATTTGCACGAATATTATCAGAATTAAGCTGGTAAAAGTGCTCAAAAGTCTGCATGATTTACCATCTCAAACATCCAGAACCAGCACCTTCAAGAGCAGCTTTGCAACCTCAGTGCATTATGAGAGTTCTTATGTCCAAAAATTAAAAGCCTATCCAATTTCATGTTCTCTTCGTGGGCATGGATTCCAACAGAACAAGATAATGCAGAGTGAAGATACCCTTCACATCTTTAAGGCCTCTTGTGGACAAAAAGATAACCACAGCTGACAGACAGAAACCTTTCTATTTTTCTGGTCAAATTTTATCCACAGAACTTCATCATGGAACAGAAAGATTTTACTTACGTCGTTATAATATCCTGCATCAGGCTGGATTGCTCGCATATCTCGCTGATCTCTCTGCCATACTCTATTCTAGAAAGAAGAAAACAACTCCTAGTTCATACCACTGCTATACTTTGTTATTACGCAGCAGAAAACAAGGAACATCTTGACAGCCTGTTTGGGAAATTCCAAAGCACTCCAAGGGTTTCAGAATGAACTCAGTTAAATGACTTTGGTCTCAGGAAACCTATAGAATTTGTACTGCATAAGCAAAAGATTCAAGAATGTTTAAAGTCTTAATTTCATCAGAATAAAGCAGCTCATTTAAAAACTGCAGCTTAACAATATGAAAGGAGCAGTTCTATGCAGTAAGCCGCATTATTGCAACAAAGATGATTGGTACTTTGCTGCCCAGGCTAATAGGTACTCTACAAAAAGCATGTTCAATCATTTCAAAAACTTTACATTCAGGATAAGCATTTATGCTCTTAGGATTTGTGTTGATGAACTCTAAGTGAAATCCCCCAGAGTGACACAAGCTAGAAAGGAAGCTTCTGTAGCTGAAGCATGAAGATAACAATGCATTCAAAGGGATAAAACTTAGAAGACCAAGGAATAAAAATGCCTTCAGTTAATTAAATTTTGTGAGCTGTCAAACACAGCCTTTTCAAAAACACTTTATACGAATCAAATGAAATTATTTCAGCTTTGTGCTGTAGACTTCACCAATTTGGATCTGTGTACATATCAGAAACATAAGCTAAAATTCTAGGTAAAACATTTCCAGCATACACTACTACAGTTTGCTAGAATTTCTTAAGCCAAGAGCAAATTAAACATACATCATTTTTCTCATTTTTTACAGAACCACATAAAATTAAATCAGTAGTATTGAAGCTGGGACTGAAATTGAATTCAGGTATATCCTAGATTTGTGTAAGCATGTAAAATATACAGATCTGATTTTTTGTTTTGTTTTAATAAAAAAGAGTTTCAGGATGCTTTATTTCTGCCACATTAAAAATTATCCTGAACAACTAATGTTATATTTTTAGAATTAGTGCACTACTAATAGAATCTGGTTTTGGGCATTCCTAAAATATAAGCATATGTTTTAAAGTTTGGTTTTTAAACAGATCTTAGAAGATTATTTAAATTTATTATTAAGAAAACCTTCCAATTGTTAACACCTACATGCTATAATCATGCACCAGCCAGAAGCAGCTTCAATGAATTTTGTCACGTTTTTGCAATGTTGCTGTTGAGATTCCAACAATTCCTGTATTTACAGATTTGATTCTATTCCTTCTGAGGTAATAGCCAGTAATTCTTCAGTAAATCTTGATCCTAAAATTGTATTTCTTAAGAAATTAATAGCTTCCCATCAAGAAAGCTAAATAAGCCTTTTTTCAGAAACATTTCTTCAGCAAAACTTTATTTACGTTGTTCTGTATCTATTAACTGTACAGAAAAGGACTTTCGGAGACCATAGTACAAGTTGCAGTCTTATTTAATAAAATTATGAGAAAACATTTTTATGGTGCCCTGGTTTTGGAGGGGAAAGGGTAATGGTTTATGTTCCATTGAGAAATTTCTACTTCAAAACAAAGATAAGAACAATTACATTATTTATAATGAGGTTTTATGTTCACTGAAAAGCCAGAACATCACACAAGACACTCAATCGAGCTCCAAGCTGGAATTCCAAGACAGAATGTAAAAATTGGTGCTTATACAAACTACAAAATCAGCTGCGTATATGTGCATTTTTATTACAAAGGACCAAACCTCTTTGTATTCATACTCATATTCAACACCAAATTTACAAGCATTTGTCACTTAGTTTGAAAATGCAGCCGTCATTTAGTTTGAAAATGCAGCAGTACATCTCCCATTATTCCAGACTGCTCTATGGACACTGAAAAGGACAATCATAAATTTCAGGAAGGAAACAAGTTTTTCAAAACAAAGCCAGAAAACTAACTAACCTCCAAATATTTAATTACAGAGGGATTGTAGTCTATGGTCTTTCGGTTCACAGCTTTTCTCATCCGCTTTCCATCAAAAGTAAGCTGTTGCATTGCTTGCTGCTGTGCAAAATCTGGTCTTTTGTAGAACAACTGCCGAGGCGCCTGGTGCTGGAACCTCGGCATATGGAAAAATCGGGGCGGTGAGCCAATTTCTGTGGCCATGGCTACCTTGTTTCTGAAAGACTGCAAAAAGCAAAACACCAGGTTACTCCATAATAATGGCAAAAATCCCGCATTAGTATCTCCACTAACTTAAGTTTGCAAGCATGAACAACAACCTCATAAAGCACTGTTTATTGGGAAGAAGTATTTGCAGGTTTCTCTGAACAGTTATTATTCTTTCCCTGTGCCACATAACACTGACATTGAAGTGGTTAAGTACTTTGTTCTTTATCAGGAGGAATTTTTGTATTGAACCAGATCACTATAAAGTTTGCATTACCATCCCTAAACTAGAACTGTGCAGGAAAAGAATGTCCTCAGTGAAAATAGTGTAAGTAAATGCAAGAAACAGTAAGACCCTTCAACAGAAGATGGTATTTCAGATTCAATAAACAACAGGAAACACCACATTAGTTACAAATTAATTTAACTACTAACAAGGGAAACATTTTAAAGGGATGCCCCAAAACCTTATTCTAGGACCTGAAAATGAAGTTACATTCCCTTTACATAATTTATAGTAAATACACCACAAATCACATTCTTCCCGTAGGTATACTTTCAATTCTGTTACTGCAAAATAAATGGATTACATCTTTGTCAACGCTTGATAAATGTAACCAAACATCACTTCCCGCCCAAGACCCACTGAGAATGTTAAGGAAATGTGAGGGGCAGGGAAAAACCCTCAATACTCAGATTTTTTCTGACAGAGGGAAATAAAACCTAAAAAATTATATACCCACTAATTTTTAAATTATTCTAAAACCTAATTTTTTCAGTCTGTAAAATCCTTAAGTGAGGAGATCCTATCAACCTCATCACAGCTGAAAACTACAATATACACTGTCTTTAAAGTATATACTAACTTCAGACTAAGCAGTGACACGCTCAAACTTAATTTTCAACTTGTACTCCCTGCCTCATCCTGAAGTCATACTTTGAAAAAAAAATTTTAAACTAAAATAGACTGGCACTGTCATCAAGGGAATGCAAAAAACCCTCCTTTGCATGAAGGCTGAAGTGTTTACATGAGTCAAAGTGTATTTATTAAAAAGAATGGAAATAAAACTGATAGAATTTTTTAAAAGTTGAAATAATCTCTTTGTAAATTCATGAATGTGCTTTCCTATTTAATCACATAATCAAGGTTAGAAAAGACCTTCAAGATCATCAAGTCCAGCTATTAACCCAACACCACCATGGCCCCTAAACCATGTCCTGAAGTGCCACGTCCACACGGTTTTTGAACATTTCCAGTGATGGTGACTCCACCACATCCCTGGGCAGCCTGTTCCAATGCTTGACCACACTCTCTGTAAAGAAATTTTTCCTAGTATCTAATCTAAACCTCCCCTGGTGCAACTTGAGGCCATTTCCCCTCGTCCTATCACTAGTTACTTGGGAGAAGAGACCAACAACATTTAGTTAAAATACTTGTTACTCGATTCAAAAAGAGTTCAAAAGTTGTTTCAACTGCCAGTCTTAAAACTTCATCTTGCTTTTTTGATCCCAATAATTGAAAAATGTTTCCATTTTTTGAAGAGCAAAATAAAGCTAAGATAGAAACGCTAGACGTAAATGAGGATTTAAATGTAGTGCATGGTTTGGTTCTTTTTAAGAGGTTCTTTATAATTACAAGCAGCAGGTTGCCCTTTAAATATCAGGCAGCTTTTTGGCACGGGGCAAGGATTAATCTTCACAGGTTTTGCAAACACGGAAGTCACACACTCCTTTCCACTGCTAACTGGAAGTGTGTAAGGACAGCTATAAAACAAGCCATTTATGACACCTGGCTGTTAGTGACACAAACAACTCTAATGTACATGGGGAAAAAAACTAAAGACATTACAATTATTCTCCACTCAAGTCCAAACTAAAATAGCATGTTTCCTTAAAGGTAAGGAAATTTAAGACCTTTGACAGGAACAGCATCTTCATATAAGTGGAGAGACCAGCTTTCAAATAAATACACCTTCATCTTGTGACTGAAAGGCTCATTTGCCCAAAAGCTGCCCAACACCAGGTGGTCTAGCAAGACACCATGTCTACCTCCAAATACGCCACATCCATACCATCATTTTAACTGCTACTACAACAACAACAAGCTTGTCTGAAACAAGAAAAAAGTATCAAAACTTTCTCATGCAGGAAGTACGCCAAGTACCCCAACACTATCTCAGATTCTCTTACAACTCAGCAGAAGGTAGCTAAATGTTGTACAGAAAGTTTCAGGTGTTAAATCTCAAAGGTAAAATTAAAAGGATAGTAGTGGTTTTATATAAAAAAAGAGAAAGCAAAGCAAGCTGGAATTAAAAATGCAAGTTCATTAATCAGGTCTTTTTAATGTAGTTTTAAGTTTATGCATTACTCAAGGAAAAAAAAAAAGAGAGTAATTCTAGACTTGAGAGAGATTGGTACTAAAGATACACATTCCTATACCAACAAGAGCTTTAAACCAGAGGGAAAAAAGATATTTTTCAGTGTCACGCATCTGTAATCTTATAGGCAATGCAAAAACAAATTTCAAGAACCAAGACCAAGAGTGCAAAGATATAGGCCAGATCTTCCAAAAGCACTTTGATCAGATATATTTGCAAAAAAAAAATTACATAAAAATGCCTTTTCAGAGAAACACTCCAAAGCAACAAGTTAATTAATCATTTATTCTCATCTTAAAAAAAAAATCCCCTGAAAATTTTTTTTTTCAGTTAAAAGCATAGATAAAGCATTAGCTATCATATGGATCAATTTAGATTGAACATACCCAAAACTATCACAAGCAGTGTCTATCTTAGATTAGCATAAACAACATTCCTTTAACATGCCATCACCATCAGCAAAAACTACTGTTTAAAAGGTGAACAAAGGCATAAACTTGTTAATTACACCTCTTCATGCCTACAGACCCTTCTAAATTCATGATTATTACAAGACAATATGAGATATCACTACTACATGACAAGGGAAACGACACAGCATTAGGAAAATGAAGGGTTTATGTTCTGTTTATATTCTAAGCTGCTTCTCAACTTTTGAGATCAAAGATTTTTGTCTATCCAGCTGCTCATGATAATTTTCTTCTAATAATGCCTCAAAATGTCATGCTTTTATCCATGTAATATCCTTATCCCCAAGACATGTTTGCGTACATCATATCTACGAAGGGGGTTTTGGTACAGATTCAGTTATCAGATGAAACTGGAGCACTTATTTCCAAAGACCTCTACTCCAGTCAGACAAATATACCCATTTAACATTTAAGTTACCAGTATCCTACTTTGTCTTTCGTTGGGACAAACCAGTGCCTCAACAGGCTCTCTTTTAGATCTTTTCTATCAGCTAAAAAAAAAGTGTCTGAATCCAGTGCGTCGATAGCTAAAGCTCCTGCTGTAATGGGAGAGCGAGTACAAACATGCAAACAGATATTAGAGGACAGTGTGTAATACAGAGTATCACAGTAATATCCAATTTCCTACTTTAAGCAAAGTACCAAACTTTGTTTTTAGAATCCATCAGCAAAGGTTTAAATGGAAAACTCAATTTTTTCCTTAATGCACAGAATTAGAAGCAACAGCAGGATTTTTTCCAATATCAAGCATAGATCAGCTCTTACTTTATTGTTTCTGGATAGTTATGTCACCAATTAATTGCTATTCTCTTCTAGTTCATTTATACTTTTATCACAATTTGAACTGTGAATTGAATTTTTGTATGCCATTCTTTCATGCATCCTTATTGTTTGCAACCGAAACATGACTTTTCAGAGAGCTGACTATCAGTTTCTCCTTTCTGTCCCCAAAAATAACTTCAAAGCTGATTAGCTTTCCCACGTTTGGGGAATTAAATGTATTCACGGATATACAGAGAATATGTAATGAATTTGCTGAGCAAAGGTAAGGCCATCCAGAAACACTGGCAGATAATTAACTGGGCCTATCTTTCAGCTAAGATGACAAAAGAAAGCCTGGAAAATGCAGTCAAATTGGGGAATAAATGTAGGCACATCTGACATGAAACTGAAGGCAGGAATAGGACCAGATGGACAAAAAAACCCAAAGACAAGTTAGAAGAAATACAATAAGAGTGGGAATAACTATAGAAGCAAACACACTAACTGAGGAGCAAGGTCAATCAAGAAAGAGACCATGTATAAGAAGCCTGACAAATAGACACAGGTTAAAAAAAAACAGAAAAATTAAAAATAATTTAGTTGAGAAAGAACTAGGCGGAAGAAACTGCACAACAGAACTCAAGAGCTTGTGATAGGACCCAAGATGTCCATCATTGTTTCTTAACTGTCAAATAAGCTTGCAACAGAGCAAGTCTTTTATTCGTTCTTAATGGTGCCATAAAGATGGCAGGTTTACTAATGCTATCGAGTAATCTGAGGGATATGGCTATAGAACACAGTTAAAAAATGAAAAAAACCCTAGGATGACCTTATACCCAGGGTGGCATGGTGTCACAAGACAGATGGATTTGTGGAGTTTGTTTGCTTTTTAAAACAAGAGAAAAGTCACATACAGTATTAACCCATTACAGAAAACATTTACCACTTAGATCATGTACTCAAATAAGGCTACAAAGATAACACCAGCACTTCACTCAGTAACATTATTACTTTAGCATCTTATTTGGGTACTTGCTGTTTCTTGAATATCAAAATGATTCTTGCAGTAAGTTTTGAAAATTGACAGATTTGGACTTTGCTGCCCAAAATCATGCAACCAAAGCAATTTGCACACAACTTCACTAAATCAAAATAAATTAGGCTACTCAAACCAAAATGAAAATACCGAAGCATCCTTCTACACTGGTTTAATCAGGTAAAGCTTAAAAAAAAAGTGTGTCATGGCTTATATTAAATCTGTCACTTCTTACAGATAGTTCAATACTAAAAGAAAAAAAACCACAACCTGATTTATGTATAATCTTGACAAATTTTATATGGTTTGCACAAAAAATAAAGATCATTAATGAAGTGAGGTAACTGGTATCTAAAACATGCTTGCCCATTTAGTAGTTATTTTTCACTGAAGTGAAAGCAGCTTGGGTGCAGTAAATAACCTGAATACCTCAAAAGAAAAGTATGTTACCCAATGGTAGAACAGAAGGCTATTCTCCCGGGGACTGCAAGCAGCCAGTTACTTTGCAAACCCTACACTGCCCACTGCAACAGAACATGCTGCAGCTTAAAAAAAAAACAAAAACAAAACAAAAAAAAACCACACAAACCAAAAACCAAAACCAAAAAACAAACACACCCAGCTAAATGGCTAAACCAACAAAGGAAAACAGGTGCTAGAAATTTCCGGAGTAATTTCTAGTACATTTCCTGTATACTACTTCTTTAAATGTGAATTACACAGTTAAACAAAGTACATGTAGGCTCTAAAGCAAGCACTTTTACAGTGTAGCAGAAACTGTGAAAATTAATAGTAATTATTTGCATTGCAGTAGCATACAGGAGTCCAAAACATGGTTCAGGACATTCAGTGAAAAACAACTATTACAGAAGAACCACCTCAGATTTCTGAGGCAGAGGTGTAAGATAAGTACACCGCAAAGTTAGCATAACAAGTTTATTGTTCAATCCATCAGCAGTAAATGCCATCTTTCTTTCATTAGACAGGCACCTTTACATCTACAAGGTATTGATACTGCTTCATTTCCTTTTAGTAACATTTCTCTAAATTCAAAAATCCTATTGTAAATAGTAATCTCTGAAAAAATGCACCTCTGCATGTTTTAATTTGTGTATTAAGAAATCTGTAAGCACATCTGAACAAACACACCTGTTCTGAAAAAAAGAATCAAACCAAATACAATTCAACGTTATTATTTTCCCTCTTTTAAGGAGTATGAACACTGAGTTCCAAAAAACTTTCTTCTGTCCTTTGGAAGAATGTGCATCTCTGCTCTGGAGACCAGCAGAGGATCCTTCTATGGCTTCCCCTTCCTGAAACATTCACACTATTTTCAGGAAAGCTCTTTCTTAAGTCTCATCATCCAGTCTTTTTCCTTAAATGGGAATTGCACCTCTTCCCAGGGCAGAAGAATTATGTGGAAGGCTATATTCCAGACAAATGTTCTATTTTTTCCACCTTCAGCAAATTTTTTTCATGTTTTAGAAAAGAAAAAAAGAAATTATGTGTGTATGTGCATGTTTATTTCTCTATTACACAGGAACAGAGCCAGCCATCCTGGTTAAGGGCTGAAGATAGTAAGAGACTGTTAAGATTCACAGGCATTTCTTGAAAACATAAAAGTCACCAGGTAGGGGGTTACACAGAAAAAGGATTCTTCATTTTTGCAAATCATGTCATCTTAAGTAAACGGTCTTCCTAATATTTTAAATTTAGGTATTACCAAAATAATTCCTCTTTTAAACAGGAAATGAACCTGAGCAAAAAATCAGTTTTGATCAGTGTTTCTGCATCTCCCTTGCTTCACTCACTGAAGCAGATGTGCTGGTATCTACAAGTATTAGAAATTCACATTATTAAACACACTGCAGAAACAGCACTAGCAGCAGCAAGCCTCTACTGCATTTTTCTGAAGACACACTTGAAATCTGCTGAAACTAATTTGCATGTCTGCCAACGAATTAAACTCGCATAGAAGAGTGACTTTGCTTTTGCTCTATGCAGATGTCACCATTTTTCTGAAGAAAAGATTTTCGTAAATTTCCTTCACAGTACATTAGGTAATTCCACTCTGAAAACACAGAAAAATTATGAAAAAGAAAAAAATATGCTAATTTTCAGATCTAGTGAAGAATATATTAATTTGACCAATTCCTTCAATTGCTTTATGTTTCAATTCCCTACTGTATTGGAAAAACATTTAATCAGATTTACAAAACAAGGTCACCTAAAGTCTGAAAATTGTACATCTGTATGAGGCACTCAAGAATCTCAAATAATTTCACAAGTACTTTTTCTATTAACAGTCCTTTTTTTTAGAACATAGATTCTGGACAGATATAGCTGCTTCATCAAAAGAAAAAGTGCTACATCTAAACAAACTGAGTTCAGAAAAAATGCTATGGGTCTTGATTGATTTACAGTTCTATAACTAGATGGTATCTTTTCCACTAATTATGAAAGATAATGGATGTATTAAGCAGGAATATAAAACTTAATAAAATACATTCTCATCTTCAAAGCCACTTTGTGTGACTTGTCTTGACTTTGAACTGCATTAACAGAAAGTCACCTTTTGTAAAAAAGAGCATATACTCTAGTGATAAGGAAAGTTTGCATCGGTCAATGAGATGCAACAATGAAGTGCAAAGTTGTCCAACTCAGCCTGGTGGTCACCAAGTTAAGATATTTCTGCCAAAAGTAGACCAAAAAAAACCCTTGTAACAGTAGAAAAATTGCATAAGGTTCTTGTCCTTTGAGTATTTTAAAATCTTTTGAATTACATAAGGCATGAGAATACCGTGTAGTTTTCTGCACTTTTACAGGACATCTCAAATTTTCTAGAAGACGCATATGCAGACACAAGTGTAGTAAGTTTAAACCTGAGAAAAATTAGACCATTCTTACAATCTGAGAACAGACACAGGTGCTGGAGGTCCGTAACACACCAAATCACAAAACAAGACAAAAATACATGAGGATGACCTTATACCCAGGGTAGCATGGTGTCACAAGACAGATGGATTTGTGGAGTTTGCTTTTTAAAAACAAGAGAAAAGTCACATACAGTACTAGCCCATTACAGAAAACATTTACCAGTTAGATCACGTACTTAAATAAGGCTACAAAGATAACACCAGCATTTCACTGTATATTATACACAACTGCTATTAAGCAACAGTACCGCTCTCTACAGCAAGCAGATTTCCCCAGGGCTCTACTGCTGTACTCCCAATATACATTAGCATCCGTTCCCTACCATATTCTATTTGTGAACAAAACTCTCCCAGAAATGGGTTTTACATTCTGACCATGCAAAATGGCGGATAAAGGATTTGGCAGCTTTCCCCATTCCAGTCGTTCTATTCCAATAGAAAATGTAAATAAAATTAATTAAATAAAAAAACCTCCTACATCTTCATCAAAAACATAGAAACAGATACTTACATTAATCATTGGCTAAGTCAAAATACTCTGTCCAAAAGGTTCAACAACTACTTCTTATCTGGAAACGCTTCAAAGATTTGTTTCATATACAGTCCAGAATCTACAACCCTGGCATGATCAAGGACCTAAAAATACAGAAGTATTTCTTTTTCCCCTTTTACTTCACTTCTGTACTTTCACTATGCCCAGTTTCACCATGAATTTAAACCTTTAAATTTTTCACACAAACCAAACACATACACACATGCGACAGAACACGTCACATTTCTAACACATCTATCAAGAAAACAATCACCTTTCACTGTACAGTGAGCTAGACCTGGTAAAAAATGTGATTACTTTGATGCAGTTCAAAGGGTTTATTTGCTGCAGGAGAACAGTGCTGATACTTAATTGACAAAATCCCTGCAACTTGAAGTTTCACATACAAACACACTACTCCCAAGAACCTTTGAAACAGTAGAGAAAGCATACAGACAAAACTTGAAATGAAAACATCTAAAACCCTAAGGGACGATGGGCTATCAGGGAAAAAACTTCAAACAGCCAGTCTGAAAGTCTCAGATTACAGAGGCTGGCACACAATCTCCACCAGTTCAGTCTGCTTAGCTGCGCACAAGTTAAATGTACGTTTAACACTTTCTTCCAATTTTGCATTTCTAGTTCTAAACAAACACCTAATAATCAAACAAATGTCAAACATTCCGCATTTTATGCTCACACTAAACTCCTGACTCATTCTAAAATAGACCTATATTATACAAGACAGGTGCTTATGCACACCATAAATAAAGTCAAAATACTTTAGGTCACAGGACTCAAGACAGGTCCTGCTTTACCACTTTGGCCACAGTAGAGAAAAATGCTTTCACAAGTAAACCAGCCTAGAACGATTCCCCTTCTGCACCTCACAAAAGGAACTTGTACAGCAAGTTTCTTGAAGTGTACTTCAAAAACAAACATGGAAGCAACCAATTGCACTAAGAGGATGTTTGGGAGGCTGCACCTAAACCTCAGTTAGAAGATGCACAGGATTTGGTCTGCTGCCACGACTTCAACAGTTTTGCTTTAAGTTATAATTTACTTGCAATATTATAATAAATTTTTAACAAACCAATATTCTTCCTCCCTCTAAATTACCAGTATATTCCTTCATCTTGACTCCTGCTTAGCATTTGTCAAGACCTGCATCTAGTTTATAATCAACTCAGACTGCCTTTTGCTGTGAGTCACTATGATAACAGCAATTCATCTTAACTGACTGAAATACATCCAGCTTGGTTTTCATGCTAAAGTGATTACTGACGCTGCCTTACTTTGGAGCTACCATTTTGTTAGGAAACAAAACACACAACATAGGATGACAAATACTAAAAAACAATGAAGAAAAGCCATTTAAAGACAAAAAATGCCTCTCAGGCTTGCTAATCCTAAACATCAAGATACCATTCTTCAGCTGGTTATTAA
>NW_010537678.1:0-8715 GCF_000687285.1 Phaethon lepturus | reverse complement strand
CTTAACTAACAGAAATCTTAGTGGGGTGGAGGGGAGAAATCGCAGCTGAATCTCCTTGATATACTCCTAGTTTCACCCAATATGCAGTTCATCTTATCTATAAGGAGAACATACTGTTGGTTCATATTCAACTTGGTATTCACCGAAACTCCTCAGGTTCTCTTCAGTGAGACTACTATTCAGCCAGGCACTTCACAACTTGTACAAATCCATGAGGCTATGCCTGCACATGAACTCTGCACATCTCCTCACTACCCTTCAGAAAGTTTCTGCTGACCCATTTCTCAAGCTTATCTAGGTCCCTCTCGCCTCAAGGGCTACTGGTTAGGTACGTAAACCGTGAAAAGAGCAGACCATCATCTTTCCTGCTCAGCTCACTTATGATTGAATTGGAACTTCACTGGACTCTGCAGACAAATTATTATTTAGGTACCATATGGAAGAAATGCAGCCATTTTGCTTTCATTTGTCTATACATGGCTCCTGGCAGGAGGCGGCTCCTGGCAGGAGGCAACTCCTGAGAAGACTCAAGCCCTCATTTGTATAAAACATACAAATAGTGGGGGGCAGGGAGGAAACAGAGTGGCAAGAAAATGTCTTCAGAGCAACTTATGATCAGTGGAATGGAAAAGGACTAGAAGGACTATAGCGGTTTGCAGGACAAAACTTAAATAGGGCAAGGCAGCAAGCAGTATCATTGTTTCAGAAACAGTCTATTGAGATTCTGAAGATGAAGAGAATGAAGTCCACACAATCTAATAGTTTGATTCTCTTCACACTACAGAACAGAAACATACATTTTAATATATTAAACAAAGTTGAGTATCTGAGTTCCTAAGAGTTGCAAATTCAACGCTGACAAGATATCAGAGTCTTTCTAGTAAGACTTGGGAATTAGCAAGAGTTGTAACCTATTATAAAGATTCATCTTTCATAGCCTTTATCTACTGAATGCTTAACAAACATACCCAGAACTCTTGCAACTTTTATGTAAAAGCAAATGTTGAAAGCATCAAAAAAGAGAAGAATTAAGAAAGACTCTACTTTGTGACCCAAAGAATATGCCTCCTCCCCACCCTTAGTGTTACTTGGGCCAGTCTTCTGACAAAGCAATGCTACTTCCCATAGCAACTTCTGGGCCAAATAAAGGTAGAAGAATAGCATCTTAAGTTTCCATAACTGAGAAACTGAAGTACAGAAGGGGGAGCAGGAGGAAGGAAAATAGTGCTATAGTGTGATCATGTGAAAAAATGTGCCCTTATATGGTGAGAAGTGTTAAGAACGTAAAAAGAACCCACAATTAAAAGCAATGTTTTCCAGTAGTTATTAACCGTGTTTCAAAGATTCTTTTTCTACTTCTCTCTCCAAAGGGAGATTTTATACTTCAGTAGAACACTTCAAGACAAAAAACCTTCATTTTATTTATTTGCATGTTTTAATGGTAAAAGCCATTCACCACCCATGTCTACATCCTGGCTAACTTGCATCCAGAAGTGGAGGCTTTGTGCAGCAGAGCCCCCATCTTCTGGACATGTCAAGGTTATTTGCATACTTCATGTATTCAGTATGAGAAAAGAAGATACTAAACACTTTTACAGCCACACTGCAGAATAAATGCCCTATAACGTACTACCCCACAGTATTTTCCTAATAATATGCAAGGAGATTTTTTTTTTTCCCCACAAGGGTTTTTGATTCTCTTTTGGTAAAAAGATGTAGAAGATGTACACTGAAAGATTTATCCAAGACAGAGATTTGCTTGTTACCCCCTACCCCAAATCAAAACTCAAAGTTCTCAGGCAGTTAAATTAGAAGCAAAGATGCAAAATACTTACAGTTGCTACGTCCAGACATAGCTAATATAGAGACACCTGTAAGCTGGAGTAGTGGAATTGGAGAGAACAATTCAAACTTTATCAAATCACACAATGCTGCTAAACAAGCCTTACAGACCCTGCTAGAGAAATTCAGACCATACTTAAACTAACAATGCTCCTCGTTATTGACTTACTAGTGAATTGCAGAAGTTAAAAAAAACCCAAATGCCATCAACCAAACAGACACCCCCCAAATTATGGAAATTTGGAAAGGAACGGCACTTCTAAATTACTTTGATCAAGTCAAGTTCTGAATGTAGATTATTTATGTGGATAAAGACAGAATTCAAACGTGTAGCTTCTCAATATCTGCTCTAGTTAAGATTTAAAAGTCTAGTGTACGTGTAAACTACTCTTTTACCACAGTTTGGTGTGGAAGATCAATGCAAAAATCCTGTTTGCTACTGGTTAGGCTAGCAACTGTTTGATCCAATGAGGAATAAACTTACAAAAGGAAAAAATAAACTGTGATAACTACGGTAATTTTAATCTCTCAGTTTTTAAAAGTCTACATAGTTTCACTCAAGCAGTTCTAAAAGTTTTGTCAGAAACATGCCTATTTTAAAACATAGTCAATGTAGAGATTCTTCTATAAAAAAGAACTTTCAATACTAGAACACCTTCTAAACTGATGTCTGATGAAAATTAATTAGAAATACACTTGCTTTTCACTGGAATCACACAGCCAACTCCTCCAGGAATACAGGGTTTCTGATCTTTCCTTGTGAACAAGCCATGCAAATGCCTCTATATGCTTATGAACACATATATAGACTGCTCAACAACCACATTTAAGCTTTTTTAGTAAGCAGCTGTCACATTTGCCATTTAATACTGTTCAATAAAAGCATGAGTTCATCTTCTCTATCAATACATTTTTCAGTAAAGGAAATTCAAGTTCACATACATCAATCCTGCACAAACCCTTTCAAAGAGCAAGGGTTCAATATAAGATTTTCCCCAATTACAGGAAGAGTCAAGCTCCCCATAGGAATGACAATTCAGTAGAAGTGCATGTCACCAGAGCACTTCAGTTTTGAAAACGAACTTCTCCAAAGGTCTAAAATCCCTTGGCATTTCTTTCCTACTTCATATCTCCTGCCTTGAGAATATCAGTAGGCTTTCCTGGCAAAAGCAGCACTTCAGTCAACAGTTCTAGGTCAGTATTTTCATCTTACTGTGCAGAAAGCTTGGCAGCTGTGGTTTATTATGTTAGTCAAGAGTCTACAAAAGATATTATTAGAAATAGTTTATTTGTTAGGCTTAAATTTGCTGAGGAGACCAAAATATTTGCATCCACCACTACAAAAAGATTGCAAAACATGGTTTGATGACTGACTCAATTATGAATTTAACTCTGAACTGTGCAAACATCACAGAATGAACATACTATATTAACACTTACTCAATCTGCAGTCCTCCTACTAATAAATTTGGGCAATATATAATTTTTCTTGTGATATAATAAAATTTCACTAGTCTCTGCAACAAAGTATAATGCTTTGCTTACAAACATGACCCAATAGGAAGAAAGGAATTTTCAAAGTTAACTGAGGTTGAGGAAAGGAAGACAATGGTAGGAAGTACGACTGCTCATCATGATCACACAACTTAACTGCAGCGATAGCTGCTGAGTGAACTTCAGCACTGTGGGAAGAGTCTAGAGGATTGCTGAGATCAAGTTCTATAATGACCCAAACCCCACCTAAAACTGCTAACAGTTTTGCCTTGACCCCAATTGTGGATTCCTGTTCTACATTACCCCTCCTTTAAGCCAACAGGAACATCTGGTGACCACAATGGCCATCCACCTAAGAAACTGCTCTGTGTTAAGAGACATTTTTTGCTAACATTAGTCAAAACCCAGGGCAGTGGAATGCCTCTACTGACACAGGAAAAAAAACAAATGACCAGAAGCAGAGGAAGTTATCATTTTGGGCTGCAATGCCAGTTTAGATGACCGCAAATGTACACCAGACACGGTAGAGCTGCACCATTACACAGTCCTCAGGCTGTAAGTCAAGCACTTGCATCAACTGGAGCTATGGCACTATTTATCAAAGTACAGCTCCTGCCACACTCAAATTTGCAGATGAATACTCAGACACCCATGGTAAAATACAGTGTTGCCAAAACTTCATAATGAATACAAAAACTACACCAAACCCATAAAATACTATGGGTTCTCTGTTATCCAGCCTCTCACGTCCCTTTAGAAAAAGGCATGTGAATATCTTCTTTTGTATCATGTTTCTTTTGGAATTGCGGAAATTATTTAGAAGAAACCTCAACTGTTTAAACCCATGAAACACAGATTATTTCAAGTATCTGTGTGCTGATCTTGAAGTGTATAAAACACTAATATGCAGAACTGATCCGTGTCAACACATCTATACTTTTAGTTGCAAAACTGCTTTTAGCCTGTCCTGCCACACCGTTAAACTCAGGGCTACTCGCTTTTGGGTAAGGTTACATGTGAACAATCTAAATTCCAAGCTTCATAACCAACTGCCTTAAATTAAAACTTGGTATTAAATAGACATAATCTTAAACATTTAGGGATGTATTTTATAAAGAGCTCATATCTGTCATATTAACAAAGAACAGTACCTACTGCCTCTTGACGCATGGTTACACTCAGTGCAGCATAAGTCAATGCTATGGCCGAGACAGATAGTTCCCACCAACTCCTCTCTCCCTATCCCTCACTGGTTCCAAACTAGTGTTTCTATGACACAGACCAAAACAGAGAACGAAGCCAGATTAAAACCAAACAAACCATACTTCTGCTCACAGAAAGGGTCCCCCTGTACAGCTGCCTGCACCATTGTATGACCTCTGGTACCAAGGGAAGACACGCAGCAGAATATTAAGATTTTAATTATTTAAAAGAACTAAAAATTCAGGTTACATCAAATTTACAACTCCACTGATAACATTTTCAAAGGTTCAAAAGTTAATAGAAATTCTTTTTTTGAACCAGCACATTTCATTATAGTGAAGACTAATTAAATAACAAAAATGAGCTCATGACAAGCATGTTGTTGGTTTTTTTGTATCAAAATTAACTCACAAATTAGAAGTAAGCAGAAAATGAGAAGTGTTCATACTTAATAACAGTGTATGGGGAAAAAACCTATTTAAATGAAAAATGAAATCTAACTAATAAACTTCTAACTCCTTTTTTTGATAGAACAAAAATGTACCAGGCTTATTTGTTGCAGTATGTAAGTGCCCAGAGAGGAAGAGATATTTTCATTTGTGCCTAAAGAATGTGGAAAAATTGCTTATACTTTTTATATTCTACATATGTGTAAGAACACTTCCACCTAGTTGTTAGAAACAATACTTGTGTACAACACAAAGTTTTATAAAGTATAACACTGTAGAGCAACTCTTTCTTCCTACAGCTGAGAGAAACTGTGATAAAAGCAATGGCCTGTGAAACTGTTTAGAACAGTTATTATTAATAGACTTGGTACATTTTTCAATCCTAACAAGTATATTTACATGGATTTTCAGCATTAAAGATTATCCCATATTATGGAAGTTGGCACCCATTCATGAGTTTTGGTTTTGTCCCCCGCAAAAGTATAAACCAGGTACATAGCTTCTTAGATAAACCGAGATCTGCTTATCACAGTCATTCTTGCTACACAGAATCATAGTACTTCCATTTTATAATTTGGTGCAGAGTAGCATTATCAGAGGTAAAACAGGAACAACACCAGTTAGCTTAGTTTCAAAGGATAAAATATTTGGTCACTAGTATCCCTCCACATTGAGAGAATGCCTTACAAATCATAACTGTGATCACTCTAAGCAAATAAAAAGGAACTGTACCAAAAAATTAAAATGGCTCAAGGGAAAGTATCAAGTCAGTAGTAGATTTAAACTTGTATGTTCTGACTTGTGCTTAAGCTATTAAAAAGTACTACAGTTTTCATGTTTCTTTCTGGATTAGTTTTTGGGGGTTTTTTGTTTGTTTTTTTCTTCTTTAAATCAAGTCCCCTTTAGACAAAGGAAGGAAGCTTAAAATAAAACCTTTTAAAATCAGCAAACAATGAAGGCTTCGCATACTTAGCCATTTTTCTAATTACAACCTCCACAAAAATGCAGGCTTCTACTACGCTGTAAACACATTCAGGCCTTACCTTTTCCCACCACAAACTTTAGTCTACATTACCACAAGCTGAAGAACAATTTTAACCAGCATTTCCCATAGTCATGTATGCACTTTCTTTATACGAAACTTGTTACCAAAAGTAATATTGCACAACAAAAAAGAAACTAGCTTGCTTTCCTGGTAAATATATACTTCATATCACATTTCAAGTTTCACAACAGAATGATTGGTACACCCAGCCTGAATGTAGAGAGCTGGTTGAACCAGAAATGACATTCTATTAAATGCAGAGTAGTTTTCTTAAATACTAGTGAACAACAATGGATTGTAAGAATGGATTGCTGGTAAGTTAAGTACCATTTTAAAAATATGGGATCGTGGATGCTCTAAATTGAAGCAAAACGATTAGTAACAAAATACAAACAACAAAAAACTATTCAGCTATCAAAAAAGCTACTTTTCTGCTTCTTACTTGCAGAGATGCTCCATAATAAGAGAAGAAAACTAAGGTTGTTTTGATTTTCTGAAAGATCTTTACCAGATCCTCCCTCCCCACCATTAAGCTCTCACAATGTTCAGTTTAACTTCATGAACTATATCAATGAAACCTGCGTATCTGTATTTTTCCTTTGTATAAAACTTTCAGTAACAAAGTGATACAATGTCAGGAATGAAAATACAGCAACTAAAGAACAAATTTTGTAAAATTTACAAACACACTACAGATAAAATTTTCAGCTTGTTTTTACAACTTTCCTGCACGAAGATATGGGTAGTCTTCTAAATTGTAAGCTAGAGTAACATCTGGGCAAGGCACTTCCATTTCCAGCATTAGTGAACCAACTATGGAAATCCCCTAGATATCAACCTTGTGGCTAGTAGATGCAAAAAGTGAAATATTTTGCATGGAATCATCTCAGTAAGAAGTCAAACTGTATTCCTTCCATACTCCTACTCAACCAAAAGTCTTTTCCACTGTATTTTTTTTTTCAGGTGAGTCAGAAGACTAAGACATCTGCTAGGGATGGGAACAAAACAGATTTCTCATCCCCTCCTCAGATCAAGGCCTCTCTTTGCTGCAGCAGAAGGTGGTACTTCTAGTGCCTCTACCTCAAGTGCAATTTAGGATCACTACATTATTACTTCCTGTGCTAACCTCTGCTGACAACAGGAATACAAAACCAATGAGAAATTTTCAATTCCAATCGTCCAACCAGTCTAACGTTTACTGCTGCAAGGATTCAATAACGAACCAACACTTCAGGTAACAGGGGAAGACTTTAACTGTTTATAGTGGCTGACATTTAAGTTAAAAGGTTTTAGCAGCTCTAGAAGTAGAGCATTCAATTAAACATACACTAGTTACTAGCACCTAACATTCTCTGCAGCTCAGAGAGATTTGTTTTTTGACTTGCCTTTAAATATTTATTTCTCAAAATTGATGCTCTTAATATAAGCTGGTAGTTCCATCCACTTCTAAAACAGTCAAATGCAAGAAGGCTGTGTAAAGCTTACCTTCTAAACTGTAGAGCGGTTGGGCACAAAACTGCAAAAATGCTAATAGCAAAGCAATCAAAGGCATGCCAAGTTTTTCTCATAATGCTAAATTTAAATGAAAAGTCTTTTAACTACATTTTCAGATCTTCCCATTAGAAATACTACAGCACAACTAAACAAGATGTTAAGAATCAGATTTTGAAACATGTTTTATGATTATATATTCTTATATTAAAGATGATGGCAGAATATTGCAGCAAACTGTTGGGAAGTAAAACTCGATTTAGCTGATAAAGAATTCAGGAAGATGGAGATGGAGCCCCAAAGTATTTTGACACTATATAGTTTGCATAGTGTAAACTCTGAGAAATATGTATGTAGTGCCACCTTTAGAAGGCTAGAACAGTTTGAGTTAGGAAAAGCATAAAAGAATCAACATCTGTTGCAAGGAGAAGGATGAGGTACTAGTGTCTACATAGGGAAAAAGTTCTTCTCACAAACTACCATCAAGGATAAAATAAGGTACAAAACTAGAAGAGTACAGAACTAATTACCTATGATAACTTTTGTTAAGACAAACAGATGTGCTTAAATGAGTACCAATATTTCAAAATACTGTATTTGAAACCATAGGGCTACCTACTTATAGCAAAGAACCTAACAGTCAGCAAGAGAGAAATAACATCTGTCTTCAAGAAGGTACTAAGTTTAATGAGTTTTCATCAGTAGAAAAATTACGAAGTTTTGCTACCCATTGCATAATCTTAGACCAGCGAGTCTAAATCAGTGGAACATGCCACCATATCATCATTAAATTCATCCACCTTTCCAGAATAAGCAAGTGCCTGCTACACATGGCTGCATCTACCCGTTATGGTTAGGGCTTCCCAAGCTGTACCTTCAAGCAGTCACAACGCAATCTCTGCTCAAATGCAAGGTAGAGGGAAGAACAATAATTATTTTTTTCAAGTAGAAAAAGGCAGGATTGAGAGACTCGGGCGAGGCCACAATCAGACACCTATGCAGTAGGCAGGAAAAGGGACCACCTGCCTGCTCCCAGTCCCAGCTTTCGCCACCACCTCAGCCCTCCAGCACACCCCACCCCGTGGGCCCTGCACCGCGGAGCTGGGCCGAGTGCTCAGCTCATCCCGCGTACAAGGCCTAGGCCCCGCGCCCCTGAGGGCGCCCCAGCCCACGCAGCTCCGCGGCCCCTCG
>NW_010537677.1:941-1311 GCF_000687285.1 Phaethon lepturus | reverse complement strand
CTCCATGTGAAAAACCCACAAGTCAAATGCGCTTGCCCCTTAAGGTAAAATAAGAATAGGAGGGGGAAAACGCTCTTTCCTCTATTTTTTTTCACAGGGAAACTGAGGCAGAGAACAGTCTACCGCGTGCCGCTCAAGCACATGCAGGGCAGTGGCTCTGTGGGAGGCTTAACTTCATGGTGAAGCGTTCATGTACCAGCCCACCTTGTTCTTGCGTGGGGGCCTTAAGCCCAGGGTAGACACTAAAACCCCTTTTTCAGCCTGCCCTGCCCTTCATCCCGCTATTCACGCGTTAGGGTTGGGGATGGAGGTACCTGCTGTGCTTCAGCAAGGCTTGACCCGCCGCCGCCGCGGGGGGGGGGGGGGGGGG
>NW_010537677.1:343-931 GCF_000687285.1 Phaethon lepturus | reverse complement strand
CGGTGGTGGCTGAGCCTGGACGATGGCTGGCTGGGAGCGAGCTCAAAAGAAAAGCTCCTTGCCAAAATAAGCAAAGGGGAAACCTCCTGTGGCTGCTCTAGGCTGAGCAGCTGCTGCTTTAGCTGACGGCCAGGACTGGCAGAGCCACCCAGGGAACATCCCAGGAAAGCCTCGAGCTGAGTTTGCAGCAGGCAGGACCCCAACCTGCCTTGCGTGGCTTAAAACCACGTGCGCACGGGTATTTGTTGAGTTTAGCTTGTGCAATCTGGGGGGACGCGAGCTGTGCCCTCATTTTGGAATATCCACAGCAAGGGCGCGTGGAAAAGCCCGATTCCCAGAGGTCGGGGAGAATGGAGGGAAAGCAGCTGGGTCATGGTATAGTGTGGAGGTGGGATGCTGTAAGTCGGCGTTGCAGTGCCTGGGGCTCAGGGGTGACGGGTGGCAGGTTTCGGCGTCCCGTGGGAAGCGATGCGCTCTGCCCACGGTACAGGACAGGGCTCCTGAAGGATAGGGTCACGAAAAGCGATCTCCCGTCTTGTAGCATCTTGGAGTTAACGGCTTTGATGCTAGGAGCTTGCTAGGTCTCCC
>NW_010537677.1:0-273 GCF_000687285.1 Phaethon lepturus | reverse complement strand
GCGAGGCGGCAGGGCGGGATAGTTTTCTGCTGCTTGCTCCGCTCCGTGCCTGCGTCGCAGGTCGTGGGGAGCCTGGTGGGCTGGAGCGTAATGTTACTGCAGCTCTGCCTGCCTGCGGTTTTACTGGAAGAAATAAGAGAACAGAAGAAAACTGTGAAAACGCACAGGGTGTTGCTAACAGATCTCAGGGGCTCTTTACGACTTGGCAGGCTCCGTCTGGTTATGTGCACACTCTGCATCCCGGATTACAAATGAAGCTGATTTTTTTTTTAA
>NW_010537676.1:9848-16659 GCF_000687285.1 Phaethon lepturus | reverse complement strand
GCGACACTCCGCCGGAACGGCGCTGCTTCCGCCAGCCCCTGCCCGGCACCGCCCCGGCTCTGCCCCACGGCTCCCGGGCTTCGACCCAAGATACACCAGCAAATACGTGGTTGTAACGTAATCACCAAGTAATCCTTTTCTTACGTACACCCCCAGTCAGTAAATACAGCCTACGTGTCAGCTAGTCTATCCATCCAGTTATCGAAGAATTGAAAATGTTTTTCTCATTAATCATTGTACTTAAAAAAATCAAGAAAACTAGAATTCTGTGCAGTTGCCAAACAACAGGAACATAGGATTGAACAACAAACCACCTTTGTTGTTTTTTTTTTTCTTTTTTCCCCCCAACTATTTTCAGTTATGGGTTTCACACTGAGTCAGAGTACGAAGATATTTTCTATTTACTTTTTTAACGTACTACAAGCAATTACATTACTTAATCTATTTATTCCCAGGTTTTCCCCTACCCGCTGGTGCATTACCCCCCAAACAGCCCCCTGACTGCAGCGGCTGTACCTCTGTACGGTGCCAAACCAAAAGTCTTGCTGGGACCGGGGCTCAAACCAATCAGGCTGTTTCAAGTAAACAACTAAAGCACTCACAGAGACAGAGCCAGGTTCCTATTTCTCACAGTTTGGAAACACATACTATTTTTCAATAGAAAACTGAAACCAGGATGACACCTGGAGAGAAAACTTTTGCAGAATTTGGGTTTTGTCTAGGTCAATCTCCCAGTCAACAAACTGCCCATTCACGTCATCGGTCACGTTTCTGAGCAAACCACGGCTCTGCTTCTGATGCGCGTGAAGAGGGAACCAGGCAACGGGGCGAAAAACAACATCTCACCAAAGGACTTGATCTGAAGCTATCGTGGGACGTGAATGACAAGGTTACGCCGCATACAACCTCCCTGCGTTAGAGAAACAGGTCACAGTTTTATTCTAAATAACAATAAATGTCATATTTATTGCTCCATTTGTTCTTTCCAGGAACCATAACAGAAAAGACTGAACAAACACTTCAGAATCCCACGGGTAACTGGTCAGCATAACCCCAGAAGAAACTGGTGCCACACCTTTTGCCTGGTCATTTCCTTAGGACACCACATTTCGTCCTGCTGCGACACACGCAGAGCCCAGTGGGGACTCTGGCCGGCTCCTCTACTCGCCGGGTGTCCCGGAACCCCAGGGGTTGCCCCGCTGGCTGCACGGCACCCGGTTCAGCCGGTGCAGGGTGGCTTTGCTTGTAAGCCCTGGGCTCTGTTACCTCTACCTCCAGAGAGGGGGTCTCCAGAGCTCCAGCCCCGTGATGCTGCTGGCAAGATTAAGGCCGAATAAATGGGAGTGTGTGCAGTACAGGGACGTTTGACTACGGGCCACTTCTGGCAAGATCCACCACTGGGAGGATGACGCTGCCTTACCACCCCGAAGGAGATGAACCTTGTATGAGAAAGCCCAAACGGAGGGGTGACTGCCCAAGGGTCATCAGAAAGCGGTAAAGACACTCCTTCAACATTAGACTCTGCTGCACGTGTAAAAAGCATTTTAAACTGTATTCCCCTAATGCTTTATAATTTGGCACACCAGCTTAAAAGAGAAGAGTGGTACCACATCAGCCGCAGGTCTCTTGGCATTAGGAAGACGCGCAGACTCCCGACTCCTCCGCGGGGAAAGGGCGGGCGTGTGTTCGAGAGTCTGCGTGGATATTCGGGTATGTTTGCCCCGGAAAGCAAACGAGGACACGTGCATGTGCACAGTGACGATGGTCTTCATCCCTCTCTCGTGGGAAGTCTGAATGACTTCGGCACGGAGCAAACGCAACGCCAGACCACTGACAGGGTGCGGTTCCTCACCTGAAAGGAACTTCCCTGCTCTTCTTCAAGTTGGCCAGCTCAAACTAGCTGGCAAAGAGTTGCAAGTGACAAACACCTTAACAGAAAAATCAAGAATGTTCATGAAGTGCAAAGAGACTAAATTCACTGGAAAATTTATTCATGCTGTACGATTCTGTAATACAGTGTCTAACAAAATTACACTCTGAGCTGCATGGTTAAACAGTACAGCTTTGCTGCAATCAACGTTTATTTTTTTTGCAGAAAGTGTTGATTTCAAATATCCTGGAAATGTTTATCAGCTGATATTAATAAGAATACAGATCTAATATAAGGCTCTTTATTCCACAGAACATGACAAGCATCATGCCAAGTGGTGTAACTATGGCAACTATTTTTTTTTTCTTCCTTTTTCCACTGAACAGCAAGAACAGACATCTCGCTAGATGCGGTGCCAGGCTCTTCTCCCAGGTAAGACTCAGTGCTCTGAGTTACAGAGGAGTAACTAAGCCAAACATCAGATCCCGAGACTGGAATGCCTTTCTTTCCTATTATGTGTGTCTGTTGTGTTTCATGGGCGTTTACGTGTGTTAACCTAATTCCCTTCCTTTTATTTGCACTGTGCCTAGAAAATAAAACCATGACTTTGTTCCTTGCTGTCAGACAGAATTCAAAAACAACAATCTCACCCCAAAGTCAAAGTACCTGTTTTCATGAACAGAAGGATGCTCTCCTCTTTAATGTATCACCATACGTCACTGAGAGAGATGCACACATTTCCTCGCCTGAAGCCAATAAAGAAAAAACCGCGCTGTGATGTTTTCCAGAGACGCTGGCTGTGAGAGTGGTGCCTATTTGCAATGAGAGAGAAATGTTGAGAAAGACTAAATTCTTCTGTGCCATTTTTCTGATTTGCTGCTGCTTACTGGCCCCCAAACCCAAACCAACCCAGGCCCCCGCTGCACAGACACGTTCTCTGTTTGCTATCTGTGCCAACAAAAAAAGAGTATCTCCCTGACTGCACAGCATTATTTCACGTCAGTGACAAATGAATGCTCAGCTGTGTCTCACGCTTGTTCTACTCGCACGCTCCTCCAGCGCATGAGCACCGCCGTTTACGAGCGCTACACTGAAATTTTCTACAGGTTTATTTCCCACAAGGTGACAAAATATGTCAAGGCTGGGGTAAAATCACCAAGGAGACACAACCGCACCGGCTCGTCTAATGAGATGACGCCCGTGCCGGTGTGTTGCGCCTTGACCAGAAGCACGACAGCTATCAGGTCCTTGGGGCCATAACCGAGGGGCAGCAGCGAGGGTCTCTCTGGTTTCGTGACAGCCATCGTTCTTTTCTGGCCCTGTTGACTGTAGCACACCTCAGCACCCCGCGATTCGGTACCACCGGGGGTTTCTTCTATCCGTGTCTATACAGTCTTTGAACAGTTTCCTTCACGCTTGTAATCATGAACACAGAAACCTGCATGGATTCATGCCTTTATTTTGGGAATCATTTACCTTTAATATTGTTTATTTTCATTCTTCCTGGCCCCTTTGTGCCATTATTATTATGATTAGCTTTTTGAACTCGCTTACCAAATTTTCAATAGGTTTGTGTACAAATACTCTTTCAGCTAACCCATCGCCACTGGTTCTGCCTACTGGTGGAAACTCTTTGTACCTGCTTGCCTGTGAGCTGTTCCACTGAAGACTGGGCTCCTACGATTGCAAATGTCATTAATCTCAGAAAAATATATGAAAGAAAATAAGAAAAAAAAAAAAAAGATCTTTTGTTCTGGGTAAAAATGCAGCAGCAAAGTCACCGGGTCTAACACAGAACTGAAATCCCAATAGCCAAATCCAAAAGGAACGGGCTCCGCTCATTCCCAGAGAGCCACGGACCCTTTTGCTGCAGGGAAGAGGAGAAAGGGAGCGTTTCCCCGTCAGATCTGCTGGTGGGGCTTTTTTGTTGACTGAACTTCTCTGCCACATATGTTCAATGCTGTTCCTTCGCTGGCAGCTATGAACAGACCTCCTTTATACCTGAGGGGAAATTTAAGTCACTCGTTTAATACACGTTTTGCACCTAACCTTATTGTCTGTATAGATTTCATCACAAATGTAAGCTACTGCCTTCTACACCAGATGTTAGATGTCCTTAAAATAATTCGTTTTGCTGTCCTTTGCTCCCTGCAGCATGTGACAGCTGTTACGGTGCTGATGGCTGGAAAACCATTGCACGGGAACTGCAGCGGAGCTTCTTCAGCGATGCTCTAACTCAGCACAGGGTTTTTAAAGGAGTGCTTTTTTTGAACGAGAAAAAAGAAAAATTATACCTTGCTTTGATGAATAGGAAAATAAAACGTCTGTCTCAAGGCAGGTGTTACTGGCTGCTGCTGGACAGAGCTGGGCAGGACGACGTCTACAAGCGAAGAAATCCCTCCCCGCTATCGCTGAGCTGCGGGTGACCAGATTACAGCGGGAACGGCTGCCGAGCATCAGATTTAAGCGCAACCATTGCACTTCACAGTCCCTTAGAAATATTTTCTTACTCAGAATGCGGCATCTCAAGCACGCGCTGAAGGCCCTTCTCTTCTGTCCTGTCTGCCAACCGAGCCTCAGCACTCGCCTGCGCTGGGGCTTTTCCGCGGAGGCAGGATAGCGAGATGGGGGCACGCAGCTTATCCCACGTGTGCTGCCTTGGAAATCGGTCTGCAGCGTTGGTTGGTGACCGCTGCTTGGCTATCTAACTGTTAATAATTTAATAAATTCAATTGACCGATCATCATAACGACAGGCAAACTACAATGGCTGCAAAACAGTCAAAAATCACCAACTGTGAACAAGATCAAGAAAATCTGACAAGACTCTAAATTGTAAAACCTCAAATTCAACTTCCATATTACCTCAGAGGCCAAAACACAGTGCAAAGTTTAGTGTATGAGTCCTTCAGTCTTTGACTTCATTGCTGTTGGTTATTCTCGCCTAAAATCTCTTTTCTATCTACTTCCAGCCAAACTATCCACACTTCTATCCTCAGTGGCCAGACAACATTGTGCATCTGAGCTTGTAGATCTTTCCTGGGCTTGGAAGATTCCGGATTATATTGAGTTCAGGTTTTGCACCTGAGGTTATGGATCATGGCTGCTCTTGGGGACACTTTTATTGTAATTATAGTAGCAGTAACAATTAAAAGAGTACCTATCCTGAAAGCTGCAAGATGCAATTGTAATGCTTCCTATTGCTTGGGTAGAAATATGGCTCCAAATATTGCGATGTCATAGCCTGGGGCGATTCCAGTGATTTCATTGAAATTAAGCTGAGAATGTTAAGTCTGATTTCATAATCCAGCAACTCTTTATCTGAGTCACCTCATTAACACAGATGAGGATGTGAGTGCACGTAAGAGACTACAGCACGCTACCACGTGAGAACAGCATCAAGTGAGTCCTGTCAAGGTGACATTTACCCTGCTCAGGAGAAACAGAGTCATTATAAATATATGGAAGACATGAGAGCCAAAAGCCTTTGTCTTTTTCCTGATATAACAATTTATGAATTTGACAAATTCTCCCTGAGAGGATGTAAGGACTGATAAATTAGTCAAAGGGATAACTCAGCGCTACTAAGAGTAGGCAAAAAAGTGAGAGGGGGACTGGTCCATGAGGTATAACAATATATGCAAAATTTACAGCTCACTCTTCTTCCAAATTTCCTAGGAAAAAAGATCACATAAAAAGAGAAACAATGGAATGAAAGAGGAATACTAACATACTAATTAATACTCATTTGTGTCTCAAAGACATACATACCTAGACTTTAATATCCAAAGCACTTATAGCCATGAATAATGTGTTTTAACCAGCATTGTTCAAACCTCAAACTATAAGGTGATCATTTAAGCACATAAAGAATTTCATTTTTTTAAAAAGGAAACAGTCTGGCACTTTCCTGCATATTTACAAGTCTTGTATCATGTAAGTCATGAAAAGTGTGAGACAGTCTGCAAAGTAATGAATGTGGGAGCATGCAATTATGTGAATGCATTGAAGTGCATCATCAAATCTAGTTATTTTGAGATGTGAAAAGAAGGTAACCCAATCCCCAAACGTTCAGACAGGAGGGGACCCGGCATGGGCTCCAGGAGGAACCATGCTGCTCCTGGAGGGTGCAGACTCCCCAGGGTCTCATGGCATCTACTGGCTTGTTCCTGGCACACTTAAGAGTGTTTCCAGCAAAATTTCCTGGCTGTATAATACTATTGAAAAAATATAAATAAATCTTCTAAGTAGCTGGAGGCCAGTTATGCTCAACAAAGTCAAAAGGACGAAGACTTGGCTTCTCCTGACCTACCTTTGGGTCTCAGTCAAGCAACAGTTGCAAAAGACTTATTTCTGAGCGGTTTTAAACGAAACCTTTAATCAACGCACGCTGTTCTCAGCCATACAAAGTGCTGTCATGGCTTAAAAAAATATACATCCGTTGTGAGGGATACCCTTCACGGTTTGAAATGTCATGAGAAGAGTCTAACCTTGCATTGCCAAGAAGAGTAACTGCAAACGCCCTTGTATCACTCACACGATGGTTAGGGAGAGAACAATTTCTGGCACTAGTTTGGCTGCCGGGCAACAGGATGCTGCCATGAATATATAAAACCTGAAGGAAACCATTGATTCAAATGGATATTGAGACCTTGAGAAACTGTTAAAAATTAAAATGCAAATTGAATGTACAAATGCAAATGGAGGGGGGAGGAGGAGTTATGCTCTCGGAACAAAAGTCCTGTTTCTTTCCCATTTTTTAAAGGAGAAAGCTGGAGAGAGCAGCTGCCGTGGCGGCCCCGTGCCGGCAGCTGCAGGGTCGCAGTGCTGCCCCGCTCCGGGCTCTGCTCTGCTGCGGAGTCCCCGGCCACGCCAGTGGCGAGGGAAAGGGAATTCGCCCAAACAATGAATGTGGCAAAAACATCAAACAGCAGGTTTCAGT
>NW_010537676.1:311-9817 GCF_000687285.1 Phaethon lepturus | reverse complement strand
GCTCTTCCAGAGCGTACCAAACCGTATTTTATCTCCAGCATACTGGTCTTAAGGCACGGCAGTCCTGTGTGCCTTCACCTCTTTAGAGGTTGTACCTGTATAAATCTTCTAGTTTACAAAGTAAATGAGACAATATCAAACCAGCCAAACTGTACCCGTGGAAAACAGACCTCACCACGGGCACCTCTCGGTGTCTACAAAATTAAAGGTTGTTCAACTGTTCAACCTCATCAAATGTAGCTGGGCTACGGCTTGGAAAATATGTGCTAATGAGTAAGTAATTTCTGGAATAAATACTTACATGCCAGTCCCTGGCTTAAATTTGCGAAAGTACCGGAGTGCTTACGGCACGCAGAAGGGACCTGTGGGCACGTCTCGGCCAGCGTGTGCGCGTTAGAGACATGTCCCTAACGGGGAACGACCACCGGGAAAGCAGCTCAGCGGGAAAAGTACATGGTGATTACAAGAGGGAGTGAAAAATCACCTCTGAACTGCAGAAAATGGAAAATAAAAAAGGCACCTATGGTTCACAGTGTGGCACAACAGCAAATGCCATTTTATCTGCTTTATCAAACTATGGTATGCAAAGTTACATAAAAATGAGAGTTACCGTTCCTGAGGGGGAGCAGTTACAATACAGTGTGTTGCAAACACATTTTTGCTCACTCTTTAACGAGTGCCGCCCGATCAGCGTTGAGCAGTATTCCTGCGGGTCCCCTAAAAGCAGCACAGCAAGTCTTGTCCTGGTCCTCCCCTTCAGACCGCAGGGCGAGGGACGTACAGAGCGCCGCGCCTGGCACTGCGCCGCAGGCAGGAGACGAGACACGGCGCACGACACGATGCTGCGATAAAGTAGGTGCTCCCGCGACCTCCCGTCTGTTGCCTGGGCATAGAGTCATGGAGCGGTTTGGGTTGGAAAGGACCTTTAAAGGTCATCTACTCCACCGGGCATGGTCCTTTGGGCCATGTCCAAAACAGCTGTAAAAAGCAGTTCAAGTATCAGCTGAGAACAAGGAAAATGCTCAGGTTTTGCAGTAAAAATAGCAGAAAACTAAATGCAAAGCCGAGCTCCGGCAGAGGAACAGGACCAGCCAACTCCTAACCCCCAAATCAAATTTCAGTGGTTCAGAGCACTCACCGTTTCTAACGTAGAGGGAACGGGGAGAAGTCTGTGCTCTTCAAGAACGGAGCCCTCCTCCAGGAGGGTGAGAGAAAACCAACTGTAACTGAAGAACTTGCTAAAAAGGCAAGAGAATTTGTTCATCCATGTTATGCTTGAGCACCTCCACTATCACTTGAAATCTGTTCTGCAGATGAGGTTTTACAGACCATGGCACGGAGGGTGCCACTGCGGCGGCCGCACACCCTGGCCGGCGATGCCGTGCCGGGCGGTGGGGGCGGATGCCATCACTCCTGCACTGCTTCTTGCAGAGACCGAGGGCAAGATCCGGGGCTCCGCACCCTCACAGCGCCCGGGCGCTGCAGGGGTCACCCCCAGCGCGACTTGACCTGTGATCAGCCAAATAAAGTGGAATCTACCATGTCAATAAAATAATTTACAACTTTGGAAACAGAAAAATATGTATTAGTGACTAATTTGGGGTATTGCACAGGCTTATTTGGATAGATCTCTGTGCAATACTTTTAAAATAAGCATATCATCAGTAAAAGAAATTTACGATAAATGTTTAGTTTTTCAGTAAACCATTCTTGATTAAAAACAGATGCAGTGAAGACATCAACTTTGAATGCAAATTCTCATTTCTTAGCAGTCTCCACTGAATAGAAAATCCTTCAAGTGAGGTTAAACACAGAGCACTTTCTCAAGATGAAACTAGCCAGATTTAAAATGAAAGTGACGCTTCAACCCAGAAAATAATTACTCTATACCACATACTCTAAGGCGTGACGAGCTACAGAGCATCAGACAATTTGGACCCAAAGCCTTCAAAGAGCCGCCCGGTCCCCAGAGAGGCCGCTGCTGGATGGAGTCAGTGGCCCCGGGGGTGCCCGGGCTTCCTGGGACTGTGCGCAGGAGGAGGACAGGCACGGAAAACCCTTGGCACTAGAGGGCAACAGGAACTATTTACCTCGTTCAACACAAGCCCAAGATCAGTTTGAAACCGTGTCACGACTCATATCGCAACGGCTCCATTATAGCATGATCTAGGTAATTGCATACATGTTCTAGGAGAGATACGACCAAGAAACCTAATGACTTCACACAACGTGGTGCTGCACGTACCTCCCAAATGATCTCAACACCTGGCAATCACCGTGGAAATTCCTCTGCATACAGATCAAGCGAAAAACGACTTGTGAAGCAACTGAAAACCTCCTGGAAGCCACGTATTGTGCCCAAGCCCTGGGAGGAGAGCCCCCGCCTCGGACTGTGGCTGAGCCACCCCCACTCCTAATGTGACCGTAACTGTTTAACAGCCTCAGTGGGGTTAATGGCCTGCTCTGTGTAAAAGCCAACGCTCCCAGCTCTGCCCTTGCACAGAGGGACAATGACTGGCATTTCCAAATTAATTCAGTTACTACTGGAGATCTACCCATTGCCCAAAGCAGCGCACAGGACCGGCGCACGGGAAACCCAATGTGAACTCAAGAGGAATACCAAGTTCAAGGATCTGCCAGCTGCAGTACAAAGTTCAGAAAACATTTCTGCTGAGCAGGTAGCTGCTCCTCTTTGTGTCCTTGACCCCTCGCAGCCGAGCACTGCGGCACATAGCTACAGTGGAAAGGTTGGCTGCTGTCTGAAAATCTGAGGCCAGAGCCTCAGCTGATACCGATTGACATTTCTTCTTCAAAGCAATGGGACCACTGTGGTTTAGACATGCTCAGCACCTGGCCCAGATTGAGTCGAAGTTCAGCAGAAAAGACAGACAAATAATAAAAGGCTGCTGATGAGCCGCAGTGTTTCACCACCATCCCTGCTAAAACAGCTTTAAGTGCTGGCAGACTACCAGCAGCACCGTGTTGCAAAAAGCAACCGAAATAGCAACGCCCAGTAATAATAATCCAACCAAACAAGTAGGGGGTCACTCTCCACTTCGTTCCTCCTTGACTGCTTTTATAAATGTTATGGCAGACTTCAGAGCACAGCAGGCTCACGGGACCACTCCGGTCCCTCCCGGAGCAGAGAGGACCCCGTGCCATGGTCGTCTTTGTCCCTGGCACGAAGCGTCGGACTGCTGCCCTCAAAACGTCATGGTCCTTGCTCAGCAAGTCCAGAAGGCAGCAGAAGAGAGGAGCTGTCTGCCTGGGACTTGCAAGCTGCCATCTGCAATGCATGAGCACCTCACGCTCGGCATCCACGGCGGCACAAAGGTGAGGGAGCGTGCCAGCCTCGCACGGGCAGGCTCCGACAGCCCGAGGGACGGATCCAGGTCTTCCAGATATCACAAGCACTTTAGCCACTGGACTGTCTTTTCCCCCTGACCTGTAAGCATATTTCTTGGTGACGGGTCAGGAGGAAAGTGCTGCAGATATTTCTACAGTACCAAACGTGACTCTACAGCTCTACAAAAGCATTTGGTGTTTCTTTGCCTTGTTCGGGTGACGGACAATTTTTTTCCCTGACTCAGATACCACGTAGAGTTTTTCCAGCCTTGTATTTTCACCAGTCTCAGCAGTAAAGGAGTCCTATTTGTCACTCACAGGAAACAATTTAAAAGCATTATAAATGCATCTCTCCGTGCGTCACATCGCAGAAATGGATGTAGTCAAGTAACTGTTTAAGCACTGTGTTCATACCTACACACAAATATGTTACAAGCAAAACAAGTGTCAATTTACCACTAAGTTGATGTTTTCCTGCTATCCTTGCTTTGCTTTTAATACAGTATATTGTTTCTCGCTGGTTTTTGTTTTGTATTCCTAGAAGAACAAATCAAAACATAGCAACCAGAGCTGCAGCCCGGCTGGAAGAGAAACGCTCCCGGCTGAGAAATGGAAAGCAATACCTGACGCAGAAGGGCACTGGCGGGGGCAAGAGCATCACAAGCCCAAACCATCTTCAACTCCAGCATTTTTCATAGCTTGGTGTGGCCCAAATTTTAAAATCTGCTTAAAGAATCTGAATGGCCAGTTGCTTTTTACAGGACTTGGGTGACAAATATTTGTGTGCCTTTGCAGAGAGCAATTCCTTACATTAGACAATAACGTTACATGGAAAAAGCATCTTTTAGAAATTTGTGCGAGCTCCTAATTCTCTGATTTTAAACCTTTGAAAAAATTTATTCAGAAAAGTGATTTCTTCTGAGATTTAGGGTCTCTCCTCTCTCCCTCCTACTCTTCTCACCTCATTCCTTTAGCAATTTCATCTCCCCAGAGTCACCCTTTACTCTTTCACATTTGATTTGCAATAATACTTTGAGTAGCCCCTTCTCCTCTCTGACTACTTCGTTGTACTTCCCTCGACACCAGCCACCACCAACCCTTCCGACTGGCCCTCCGGTGAGCCAGGTCATCCTGACGCCCGGGAAGAGCTTCGCACCCTAACAGGGCTTTCCGCCAGAGCTGTGGGAGTTAGAATAACGGGCATGATTCAAATACAACAAAAAGCCATTTGAACATTTCACAAGAACTTGAGTCGAATCGAAACCGGGGCTGTGGCAATTTACGCCAGCTGAAGAAATTCGTATTTTTGTTTTCCTGTGATGCAGTGACTCAGTTCAAGCAGCATTCCTCCCTCGGCTGATGGAAGTTCTCACCTGGTAGAGATCAGCTAAACACTCTGAAGGCTGTGCACAGCGATTTCTTCCGGCACCACCCGCGCAGCACCGCAGCACCCAGGCCAGTGCCTTTCAGACCTGGGCAAAGCCCCAACGGAGTGGGCAAAGCCGTCCGAGCGCACACACGGAATTGCAGATATGAGAAATATTTATGAATGGTTGTTAGTTATTAGTCTCTAAGATCAAATGCTTTCTTATTCCCCTAATTTCACTAGAAAAGCAGTAGTTCCTGGCTGATGAAGTCACAAATACGAAATTAGCTCACAAGATCACGAAGCAGGCTGTCACAACACTCAGGAAAAGCCAGCCCTCAAAAATTGTTCACTCACAGCTATTCAGCAGCAGTCCCTGGGATCACCCACGGGGAAAAAAATATTTCACAAACTTTCGAGCCATTTGTAATTTTCGAGTAAAGAAGATTGCTCACATGTTAGCAAACGTTATTTTTATGCTGCCAGGCAAGCCTGCTGGTACGGCTGCAGACATGACTCAGAAAACATTTTGTTAGTTGTTAGGTCTGATTGCCGTAATTAACTTTTGATGATCTTTTTTTCCTTTTTTAAATTGTTATCAAATGTCTACATCTTCAGAGGCTTTATTTGGCTCCACCTCCGCTGGTGAGAAGTAGAAGACCACCAGTCCCTTGTTTTGCTGGGGCACAGCACAGGGATTAAAATCACCCAAGTCCGGGGTCGCCCCTTTCAAAGCAAGCCCTTCACATGGGAGCTTTTGGTAATGGATGCGTGAACAATTTTTAAGTTAGATACTTGTTTTAACATAGCTGCACTAATACACATTCCTCATTTATACTAATTATAATGGCAATAATAATGATAGTGATAATGATAATAATTTGGTAATAATAATAAATTGAGAATAAAGTAGTAAGAAGCTAGATTTTTCCTTACCTTTTTGGAAAGCAGGCAAAAGCTATACAGTAGGTGGAAGAGTGTACCAAGTAACAGATTTTTGAACAATCTTTCTTACTGGTGGTATGCAGTCTACAGGAAAAGTAAATACATTGGTATGTATAATACGTCTGTTCACAATAAACTCTTCAAATTTTGGCCTGTCACGGAGGCCACGACATTAATGCAACTGAAGAGCTCAGATTAGAGCAGCGACAGTGGAAAGCCGAGAGGCACCACTGTATGAAATTAACTCTGGGCTAGAAATAAATGGACCAGGTCACAGAAGTTCAGGTACCTCTGAACATGGGAGCAGCTGCTCAGAACAGAGCCGGTCTGGTTCATTTTTTTTTTTCTTCCCCCTCTCCCCTGAATAAGGTCTGGAACATTCTGGCTTTAGTTTAAGACCCCCCAAGTCCTTCCTCACCAGGCAATCACTCTCAGGTTCCTCGGCATCATTAACAACCATTTTAGGTGTTTTCCTCAGAAGGGTGGAACAGGCAACGTCACGTCAGTGATGTCAAGGATGAACAGCAATGAATGCACAGACACACCAGGGCACAGCACGGGAGCGTTTGCACAGCGGTGTCTGCACATCTGCCCAAGACAGGAGATGCTTGCGTTCCACATGCGCTACCCGCAGTTTACTGACGGGAACCCGCAAAGCCAGCGTCCGCTCTCAAGGCACGGAGGAAAACAAGGACAGGCACGTGCTGCTCTCACTGCCGCTGCGATAGAGAGGAGCTGCGAGTGCCCAGGAAAGCACTGTTTTGGAATGGAAACATGCAAACGATGCCTGGTCCGCTTGGGGACAACGGGCAGTGACTGCACTTCACTACTGAAAACTGAATCAACTGCCAAGTAAGTTCTACTTAGTGCTAAATAAAGGAGAAAGAGAAAAAATCATGTTGAGCATGTCTGCACAGGTACCGAGCCCTCAAGACACGTGCTAACTTAAAAGTCCACAAAATTATAATGCTACTGAAAATTAGACTAAAAATTGTAAGTTTTTAGACCTTAAAGTTTTCTGGCTAGTCTACAGTGACACCTTGCCTTTGCCACTTCTCAACAAATCTCAACTAAACTCCTCGGGGAAAGCGGTCTCCTCCCACGAGCTGCTCCGTCTTTCCAACGGTTTGCCGCTTGGAAGCGCTCGGTCTTTGCCGCAGAGGTGCCACACGCTCCTGCCCGCTCCTGCCTACCGCTGCGCTGCTCTGCACCACCCGTCTTCGTCTCAGAGCCGTTCTCACAGACGGCGAGGTTCTTCCCATGGGACTGGGAACGGGGGCACTGCAAGACCAATGCTCCCCGTGCTGCCAAGTCCCGGCAGACCCTACCCCTATTCCTGCGAGGAAGCGTCTCCCCAGAAGAGCCGCTCCCAGGAGGCACTGGGAGCTCCGCTGCCTTCTCACGGCTGCTTCAAGAGGGAAAGGCAGGAACACAAACGTCCTGCCAGTAGGGTCTGCTCGTCCAGCCTGCGAGAAGCTCAACCTCCTCATTACCCAACAACCGAGATGCTGATTTCCCTGTCGCTCTGTTTGGTACAGCCATGCATTAAAACAAGCTGCTAGGGAAAAGGAGTAGTTACGTGTAAATCTCAATGTAAGTTAAGTACAGGTTGGAGGTTCAAATGTTTTCCTCACAGTCTGACACTCCACTCTTGCAGCAGAAACACAAGCAGACAACTGAGCAGAAGCACTATCTGTTCAACTTCAGACTTGATGAGAAGCATCTTCTCAAACAGTGTGAAATTCGACCTAAGACACATGAGAGCAGAATGAACTCGTTACACAGATGGAAGCTGCTGTGCACCAAATTCTGCTCGTCTGAATCTGCCGCAAACATGTATTAGCAGGAAAAAGCTGCTGAATGAGTAAAAGCATGCGCATGCCAGATGGCAAACCGGAATGATTAAGAGAGTTTCCGTAAGTAACGCCGTTTTAGATTGAAAAACTTGGCCTCAATATATCCCATTCAGCATGCAAGTCCTCACAGGACACGGCTGGGTGCTCAGCTTGTGAAACTTCTTGCTTCCCATATATCTCAACGAAAAGCTGCAACACACTGAGTCCCTTTTCTTCCTGATGGGTGGCATCTCGAGCGATCTTCCTCCCACGTTAATGCAGCTTCATGCTTTATACTCGCACTAAGACGCCAGTGCTTGACCAGCTCTCCTCAGTGCTCGGCACATTTTTTCCGAGCTCGGGTCCCTGCAGATCACCCCAGAGTTGTGTGCAGCGTTCCCACACGATGCTCAGCGCCGCTGCTGGGGACCACCTGCTCTTAGGAAGCCACTCGGGTAATTTATAGGCCTTCCAGTTTGACGTGCACGTCTTTAGTTCATTAGGCATTCTTTTCAAGTTCATACTAAAACGTGGAGATTTTGTTCCAGGCTATTTTTCTGTAAGATCAACTGCATTTTGCTTTTGGTTTTGACTCTGGACATGGGGCATGTCAGTAGCACAGGCCATAAATCTGGGCTTAGTCATCAAATTCCCCAATGTTTGGAGGTACATGAATCCCGTGCTGGTGGCTCAGTGTTAATATTTTCTTAGGAGATACGGAATATTTGTGTTTTTCAATAGAGATGGCAACTGCAGTTTCCAGTACCCGAGCAAACCATGAACAGCAGCATCACCGGGAAATACAATAGAAAATCAAACTGGAAAACCCAACTGTACTTTTGCACTTATAAGAAACCACTTAGTAGCTAAGCCAGGTCTGCATCTAAGTTAGCTTTGCACAGTGCTGATGAGTCTCAGATTCATTCTTTAATGCCCTTCAATTAATTTACTTTCAGCCTAACGTCCTGAGTTTCAGAGGAGCCTGGCACAGAGCTAAAACCATGACTTCCCATCCCTGTGCTCCTCAGTTAAATTGCTATGAAAACATCAAACCCTTTTTTATTTATGGAGACCATTTGCAAAATTTCATTGAAAATATAGAGAATTTTCCTTGGATGACCCTACTTTTTTGAGCTCATTACTATTGTTTTCAATTTTTCCACCTAAAAATGGAACTGCAGACATTATTTAAACAAAATATTTGAGTTGTTTTTTTTTTTAAAGAGAGACTCAGTCCAGATATTCAATGAATTACTTGTATAGACATACATGCTGGATGTTTCCTGATTAGGGGCTTGATTGACAACCTCTTGAACGCTATAGGAAAGATCCCATTAACTGTAGTGGTAGCCTACGCTAGGACTAAATTACCCAAATACTTTAAGTACAGCAGTAGTTTATTTCATTTGATTTTCTAATAATTTTTATTAACACACGTATCCAGGGAATGAAATCATAGTGGTAGGTGCAGCTGATAATATGAACAGATGGTACTAGAGAGAGAGAGGTATATATAATTAAAAGATGTAAAATAAAAATTATTTTCCAAACCATAAAAAAATTTAAAAGCCCAGAACTTGGAGAAAGCCGTATAAACGATGGCTATTGCGTATTTCCTGACTGGCTAGGTTGAACAAACAAATTTATACCCTTTAGAATCCTACATCTAAGCAAATGAGTTCACGGAAAGCAGTCTCCCTTCACGCACACCAATTCCGAAGTCGTGAGGGTTTTGCTCCCAGTGGACTTTACCCCAACTTTAAGTCAGTGTTAACAAAACCGGGACTGAAGACTGGATGCTCAAGGCAGAAACTGGTAGAGCTCGGCAAGCAGGGGGATTCTGTCCCTTATTTCTCCCGCTTCTTAAGGACGTAGTCTCGTATATAGCCCTGGATGAAAAACGGTTGTGTTTTATCAGAAATTCAGGGTTTTGGTTGTGTTTTATCTGAAACACGGGGTTTTAAGTGAGCAGTATTTCTTTTTAAGAAACATACCTTCTTCCCAGGGAAAAACCT
>NW_010537676.1:0-257 GCF_000687285.1 Phaethon lepturus | reverse complement strand
ACACCAGCCATAAGGCCAAGGAGAGCAGGAGGGGAAAGCCAGAGCAGGGAGCCCCCAGGTGCAGTTCCCACAGGGGTCGACCTCTGCTTCTACACTGAGCAGGTCATCGTCAGCACTTCTACATTTTTCTTGTTCAGTTCCGCGAGTGGAAGTTTTTAGATTTTGATTTTTTCTGGAGGAGAAACTAATTCCAACGCCTCTGACCGGATCGGCGCTGGTGAAATGCAGCCCGGCAACACCCCCTCCCCCGCCCCTTC
>NW_010537675.1:1545-2574 GCF_000687285.1 Phaethon lepturus | reverse complement strand
TGTCCCAGCTCCCGCTCCCGGCAGGCAGCATCACCCCGGCGCTGCCTGCGGAGACGAGGGGCAGAGTTAAGGGGATTTGAACCCGTTTTCCCTTGCACCTCCTGTCTCAAATCCACCCGGAGACAGCCGCCGCTCTCCTTCCCGCAGGGGTCCGGGATGAAAGGCTGGGAATCCACGTCTGAAACGATGGAAGCTTTGAAACTCCTGGCACTAGCTATTTATTTTTTAATTATTTCCCCCCCACCCCTTCCTTCCCCTCCATCGTTTCCAAGCCTCTGAAGCTTCCCTTGCCTTTAGAGCCTTTCATCCGCCCCGACGAGCCACCCCCTTCCTTCCCCTCTTTGCTTAGGCCACGTTTGGGGTTTTTTTTTTTTATTTATTTAACAGATTGCTCCCAGACACTTTGATGTATCCGATTAGCTTGAATCGATTCATCTCCAGGCGGGCGAAGGAGCAGCACGGAGCAAAGCAAGGAGGGGGAGCTGGCGGTAAGCCTCCACGGGAGGCAGGTGGGGAGCCCGTGGGTCCAAAAAGGCTGTGCCAGAGGACGCTGCATCCGTATGGCGTGGCCTGATCCCGTCCCTGGCCGGGGAGAGGACAGCGGTGCACCCCGGAGAGAGGCTGAGGATGGGCCAACTCGTTTTACTTGTGAGCACAGAAGGTATTTGCGCCCCTGGCAGCGCACCAGCCTCTTCTGCAACACAATCTCCCTCCAGCTCAACAGCTAACACGTCCCTGGATGAGTATTAAGCCCAATTCCTTAATTGTTATGAAGATGGGATAAGCTCACATTTACATATCTGAGGAAAAAAAAAAAATAAAATTGCTGCAGCAGCTTAGGAAGATCAGAGGGAAAAAATTCCCATTTTCCCCCTTTTCTACAACAGGAGCTCACGAAACCATCAGGAGATAACGGCGCCTTCGTTTGCTTTGCCCGATGCCCTCAGCAACCTCACCCGTCCCCTCGGGACACGGGTGCTGGGGGGGGCTGGGGGGGACGTCCGGTGCCCGATGGCCGCACCGCCCCGC
>NW_010537675.1:0-1277 GCF_000687285.1 Phaethon lepturus | reverse complement strand
GGGGATGTCTGCTGGGAGGGGGTATATTAGCCGGAGCATTACAATTCAATTTAGGAGTTAATTGGATTGCATTGCAAAGCGCTTAATCTGAGCCCGGTTGGGTTTAATAGAGACACCACATCTTCTGCTCCCTTCCCAGCCAGGACAATAATTTTTAGGGCGGGCGATTACCATCGCTCTCCGGCTCCGGGCCCAGCTGCTGGCTGCTGATACGGTGTCGAACGAGGAAATAAAAGCCTCCGGATTACACCGGGTAACTTGGCGAGGCAAGATGCTCGGTGTGGAGACGACCGCTCCTCGAGCTGCCCACCCGCCTGCCTGCTTCTTCAAGATAAGGCTTACGAAAACGGTCGTGGCACCAGCGGGAGCTGCGATTCCTCTGTGAGTCGCTGGTGGTTTATTTTGCTCAAAGAAAAAGGAGGAAAAAAAGAAAAAAGAAAGGCAGCTAAGAAGAGGTGGCATGACTTTTGAGAGCAAACTCTGGCTGAGTCAGCTCCTGGCTCCTGAAAAAAAGGGTTTTTCCCCCAGCTCGCTGCACAAGGCTGCTTTGGGGAGGGATGGGGCCAGCCAGAGGGATGTCCCCAGGTGATGGTGACCAGAGGGAAAGGGAGGCGAGAGCCTCCTGGGCTGGATCTGTCCTCCCAGCGCCGGTCGGGGCATCCCCCGGTACCGCCGGGGCCGGACCTCAAAAAATCCCCCTCCTGAGATCAAAAAATGAGGGAAACGGGTTCCGACTGTTACCCTGGCTTCCCGCTGGTCCTTTGTGGGGTTTTTTTCCCCTCCTAGGAAAACATCCTCATCTGTGTTTTAAGATAAACACATTTCCAGCAGCTGGGGGTGTGAAGGAGTGGAGAAACACCACCGAAAAGCCCAGGACCAGTGGGCGACTTGGCAGCACTCGGAGAGTCTGTTTTCCAAGCCTACCTTCTAAAACCGGCGCACGGGACCCGAGTTAAACACACTCTCCCCCAGCCCCACACTTTTTAAGTGCCCTCAAAGCCTATTTTAATCCCCTAGCTCTGAAAAATAAGGGGCTGCAGAGGGATAAACCCCAAGCATCCCTTGAGCTTGGGCTGGCAGGCGCTTTCTCGCCCGAAAACGGCCGTTTTCACGTTCGCTTACGTCCTGACTTGATATTTGCTGCTAAAATGCCCCTTGCATTTCGGCAGCGAGCATAAAGCCATCAACGCCCCGAAGCCACCGCGCTGAGAGCGCCCAGCGCCGTCCAGCACCCGCCGCCCTGAGCACCCACCACCCCGAGCGTCTCCCCCGTGGCC
>NW_010537674.1:1790-2143 GCF_000687285.1 Phaethon lepturus | reverse complement strand
CTGCGCCGCTCGCGCATTCGCGCAGGAGCCTCCCTGCACCCCAGCACGTGCCAGGAGCAGCGTTCTGGTTACTCTTCACGGCAAGTTCTCCATGCATCATTAGACCAGCACTATCTTCGGGAGCGTGGGAGTGAGGGGCTGCGACCTGCATGGGCACTCAGAGACGCACTCTCATTTCTTTTCGGGGCACACGGCTCCTCCAAGCCATTTGTGGGGCAGGGCTGTCCCTCCAAAGGCACATTTTCTACTCCGTCCTGGCTCGCTCTACTCACCGGGATGGTCATGTTGAAGGCTCCTGCCATTTCCAGGGCGAAGAAGAGGCTGGGGGGGAAAAGCCTATGGTAAACCGGGGG
>NW_010537674.1:1234-1623 GCF_000687285.1 Phaethon lepturus | reverse complement strand
GAAGGGCTGGAGCTCGCCGGCTCGGGCATGCTGAACGGCACGGGGCTGACTGGCAGGGGGATCGCCATCCCTGCCACCTGGAAAGTTGTCTGCAGGGACACGGGCAAGGGGAAAAGGCGTTCGAGGTGTCTCGGGGCACATAGCACTGGGAGGAAGCGGCTCTCCCGAAGCCTGGAGCTGGGCTGTGAGTGCTGGGAAGGGAGGACTTACTTGCAAGGATACGGTGATTCCCTGCTCGGAGAACATGGGTGCAGCCAGGGGCAGGTACTGGACCTGGCAGCTCGGCGTGACGGGGAACTGAGCTGCAAACCGAGCAGAGGGACGCTCAGGAGGAGGAGGGGACCAGTGACAGCAGCCTGGCACTGGGAAGCGCCTGGGCTTCCCGAATC
>NW_010537674.1:0-1164 GCF_000687285.1 Phaethon lepturus | reverse complement strand
TGGGAGCCCATCCCATGTCGTGCCCGGCTCCAAAAAGCCCCGAAGCCCTTAGTAAGGAGACCGAAAGCCAAAGGCTCACCCGTCAGAGAGATCAGCTGTTCGTTTGGCAAAAGCAGCAGTTTGGAGACTTCCAGGCAAATCTATGAAATAAAGAACAAGAAGAGAGGTGGCAGATGACCGGGGCGTCCCCGAACGCCTCTGACGCGGGTGTCCCCATCATCTGGCCGCGCGGCGGCTGGAGGATGGGTATGGCAGTGTTCGGGGACCGCAGGGCTGCCGCGGCGTGCGTGGGGCCGCAGGGACACCTGGCAAAGCACCGAGTTGACTTAAAGTGCTCTGATTCTTACAGAACTGTACAACTTTGTCTTCTGCTGTCTCACACCTTTACAAACTTTATCTTACCTTATCGGCATTAATCTCCTTGTCCATGTCTGAACTAGAGGACTTGCTGGATGAAAACAACAGAACAGAAGATGTTAGGCAAGACCCAGCTCAGCCAAGGGTGGCGAGTGCCTTTTATCTGACCCAAAAGGCATCCAGAGACAGTATGACCATTATTTTCTATCATCTACTAAGCTATGATGACAATTCAGAATCCTAAAAGACTGAAGAATTGCCATTGGACTTGCATGAAAAATGTTCCTGCTGCACTACTTCAAAAGATCCACTCCCTTATGGGAGAACGAAACTCTCCTAAAACGGGGGAAACCAACCCTGCAAGCAGAACGCAGTTCTTCCCGGGAAGATAGAGGATTCGTGGTAACCTTTGTAAGCCTTTGGGGCAGTGAGCAGATCTTGGTCATATCACCTCCCTGCCTAGAAATGCTTGTGGCTCAGTTTCTTCTTTTACCCCTTTACCCAGGTCCCATAACAAGGAAAATCGCGGGGTCGACCTTTCCGCCTCCTCGGTGCTCTGCATCTCCTCCACGGTGGGTTTGCAGGCGGAGGTCACCAGCTCCAGGTTCCCTTCAGGGTTCATTTCCACGTGGAGGTCTGCCAGGATGGACAGTCTCATCACCTTGGTGGTCGAGCTGTGCCGAGGGAGGAGAGGCGGAGGCTGGAGCGCAGGGGCTGCTCCCGGTCCCGCTCGCCCCGGCCCCTCCTGCTCCCGCAGGGAGACGGCAGGAGCTGGATGTGGCCCCGTCGCTCGGGCCGGGAGCTTGG
>NW_010537673.1:0-7239 GCF_000687285.1 Phaethon lepturus | reverse complement strand
GCCCTTCCTGCCGACGGCGCGCACCGGCGCAGCGTGCCGTTACCGTTCGCCGGGGCTGCTGGGGGCAGAGCGCAGGGAGGGGAGCGGCGTTTAATCCGAGGAGAATTTTCTGGTGCTTAATGCCACCAGAATGTCAGAAGAGTTAATGGCAGATGTGGTTGTGAAAATGTTCTGTATTTTTAGACAACCTTTAATTAAGACACTTTGTACGTAGCAGCGACCAAATAATATGCTGCCACTTGAAAGCTGTCAGAAGGGAAAAAGTGTACAAAGCTTCTAAATGCAGCCCTTTTTATTTTTATCTGAAAGTGAATTAGGAAACCTTTCCAGTAACAATAACTGTCCTTTCACATGAAATGATTTATTTAATTCACATGGTAAATACTTCGGGCATCTATATGGATTTATATTTAACCCCTTTCACTTCACGTTGTTTAATCTAGCCTCATATTAAAAAGATTATATCTGAAAGCTGAATGGGTTTTGCGATCCCAGCCTTTTATTCCGAGACCATTGTTTTATACAATTGTTTTGATACAGCAGATTGTTTTTCATCCTTTTGTAAACCTTTGTAAGAGGTGAATAGGCCTTTCAGGGTTTTCATTTGGATTAAATTAAGAGAAAACAAACGTATCGAGTACAATTCCATTTTGAACTTGAAGATGCCTTTATTAATAGATTATTTATTTGCCTATAGGGCTAGGGAGGTGCCAACATGATTGAGGATTCTCTAACAGAGCACTAATTCTTACTTTGATATAGCAGAGAGATCACATTTATCGCATAAACTCGGGCTCGCATGGAAAGCAGTGAGGTTTCAGTAAATGAAGACACAAAAAATCTGAAAGAAATGTAGAAGAATCATTCTGGCGTTCCTAGAATTTTGATACTCATCACTATCAGGATAAACACACAGGAAGCAGCAATTAGATTATTAGTTAGCCAATATACTGTCCACATTTGCAGAATTAAATCGGTTAACACGTTTAAACTGTTCCCAGCCTGCGTTCACAGGCAAGCAGCAGGCTGAGCACCGCCACGTCCCTCACCTTTCGCCCAGAGCATGCAGTGGGACGAACGGACCCACCCGGGCTACGGCTGGAAGACACAACCTTTAAGTATTTCAATAGCGATAAGTCTTCCGTGTGCAGGCGGGGGTCCGTTTGCAGACTCGCTGCCTGGCCGGTGGCATTACAAAGTCTCTGTAAGGCAGAATCGGGCCCAAACCAGCCCAGCACAATTTTGCTTTCTGCCGGGTTGCTTATATTCAGCTGAAAGTGCACACGAGTGGGAATGATAGCAGGTGTGCTTGTTTTCTGGTTTCTCAATTCAGGTTCACCGTGCCTCCTTCATTCTTCGTGTTTCGCTCATTTTTGGTGTTGGTGTATGCTTTGATATGCTAATGTCAGGGAGAATTTGCCAGCGGCTGGCTGCGCGGGGGAGGCAGCCTCCAAGCCCCGAAGGCCGATCGGGATGATCCTGCAAGTCCCCAGCACTGGGCATCACAGCTAACGAACGCCGTCCTGCTGCCTGCTGCCTGCCTGCCGCCAGCCCGCTGATGCCTTTTGTAACAACCTGCTGCTCTCCGAAATTATTTAAAGCATCTATATAATGCCATTGATAGGTATTCTATAGCAGTACAAGTGAAAAAATACGGACAACATCTGTAGTCAGTGGTAATGCTGAGAGAAATTTATCTTGGGTTTTCAGGTTCTAGGTCTTCTAAGCTCTGGTGCAAAAGCTCACTGAAATGCCCCCCGTGTGGGGTAAGGACGGTACGAAAATAGACAGGTATGGACAGGCTTTCAAAAGCAGAGGGGCTGTGGTATGTGCAGGTCGATTTGCCCTTCTGCATATGGCTACGGATTGTGTTTAACAGTGTCCTGCAGGTGAAGAACACACAAAAAGGCAGCAGAAGAACACGTCCTTTTGCTAAAACCACCAAATTATTATTTTTTTTTTTTTTAATTCAAAAGCTCTCTGTAGTCCAGCAAGCTTTTTGTACCTCTCAAACCCTTATGTTTTTGTCAGGTGACGGGCAGGTTACCCAATTACCCGGTTTCCACCGGTGCTTTCTAACACATCACTACATCATATTGGATCGGAAACCAGAAGCAGAAGAAAAGGGAGGATCCATCGCCCATGTTATTTTTCAGAGAATCTCTTCTAACGCTTCTGGGAATGGTGCCACATGTCTCGAATATCAGCATCTGAACCGAACCTGATGTCTGCTCGCTCTGAGCAGCACTCTGTTCTGCTAGTAGGCCTAGAGAAACGCCCGAAAGCTGTTAGTCACAAAAATGCCACCTCCCAAAATAGTACTTTAGGCAGTGATATACTAGAGCCAGAAATCAATGGGATTAATAGTAGAGCAGGTGATAATGACTGTTCCCAGGGGCATGAGAATTTGTCCCTGAAAGGCTCATTTCGAGCACGCTGTATTTGTGGTAAACAGTGTTCAAGTGAATATTATTTCAGAAAGACAAATTTTGCACTGAAGGTGATGTCTTCTGTTAGACTGCCTCGTAGAGTAAAAATCCATGGTCACAGCTAGAGACACACAAGCCCTTCTTCAGGGCTCATACTTAAAAAGAATCAATTTATGAAGTACAGTACTTTTATTTCAGTGGCAAAATACCCAGGCTCTGTCGGTGTCGCTGTGCCTGGGCTCAAAGGCGCGCCAGTTCCCCGTGCCACCTGGGCTCGGTCGAAATCCGTTCTGTAAGAACGACTGTGTATGGAAAGGGGAGAGAAAATACAGATGTATCAAAAACTGGAACAAAGAGACACCGTCCCTGACAGGTTTGGTAAAAATAAAATAATAGAGCTGTCACTGTCCTGGGTTGCTAATGAATTGTGATGGATTGAGACACCTTTTCTGCGAAGGTGGGTGGGTGGGTAGCGGAGACCAGCTCCTGATCTCTTACTTTGGTGTAACCGAGGGGTATGTCTGCACTTCAGTGACTGCCTCAGACACACATTCGTGAGCTTTAATAGAGATATTTTGACAATGAGTTCAATGCAGCTGTAAAACCCACTCCAGAAGCCAGCTAAAAACTTTGGTGATTAACTTGGGTCAAGTTGTTACCATCAGTTTCAGAGCTGGTTTAAAACGGGCTTTGATAACATCTATGGGATTTGCAGTGTGCAGATGTACGCCTAGTTTAAGTTATTACTAGTTATGCATGAATATACATAACATTATAAAGGCAGGTATTTTTCCTGTTGTCACCTGAGCTGTGAGAGCAGAGCTAAAGGAAAGAGGAGTTAGTTGGTCACATGTTGAATTTTGGCTTCTCTAGCCAGCAGACAGTCAAATAGCTTCTTAGAAGGTAGCATCTGCTTCAACAGACTCAATTACCTAGTTAAAAATGACTTGCAAGCTAGCAGGCAAGTTTAGCCTGGTGGTACTGGGTAAAAAAGCCATTTATGTTATTTTTCAGTATTTGTTCAATATCACAGAGTGCTCGTGCTTGATTTTAATTGCTTTTCTATGCAGCTGAATATCAAGAGGCTGTGTGGCAGGTGAAGGTGATCACCAGAAGCCCCACCGCTTGGTGTGCTTCAGCTGGGAACCTGCTAATGAGCTTATAAAGGGATTAGGGCTCCCCAGTAAAGTTGTGGGGTGGATGATTTTTCCTTCTTTGCCTTCCTTCACCACCCTCTTTCCTTTTCTTCTGCCTTCCTCTTAGAGCTGTATGGTTCAGCTTGGTTTAAAAAGTGATTTGGCATGATCTTTATGCCTTTTCCCAGGCTGCAGTATACCTCTGAGGATATGCTGTTTAGTTGCTCTTTATTCTTATCTCCAGGTATTTTTTCCTGAAAGAGACGTGTACTGCATTTTCTGGCAGGACGTTGCTGTTGTAGCAGCAGAGGGCTGTGGGACCTCACCAAGAAATGTCAACCCTTTGCCATGAGGCAGCGTGTCTGCATCTGTAATGCTTCTGATGTGCGGTAACACGACTTAGTGAAGAGATTTTGACAGGTGACAGCACTTCAGAGGGTAAGTTAAAAGCAATATGCACTTGCTTCACTAAACTGGAAACACACTTTTACTTACAGTACCTGCTAACAAAGGATTGCAATGACTAATCTTCATTTAGAGGCTGCAGTCTTACGCTGCATATAGCTTGTCGTTTGAAATACATCCAAGGAGACTGACTGTGCGCTCAGTAAACCCCTGCGTGATGCCAGCCTGGCGCTCGGAGATACCGCGCTAGCGCGTCTCACCGAGGAGTCCTCACTCCCGCTGTCGGACGGACTCGAAAAGTGGGTATCTCTCTGTGCCACGCCGTACAGGCGCGGCGTATGTTCTACTGAGTCACAGCGTGCTGAATTGCTGCTGGGCTGGGTTTAGGACTGGTCCTTGTTGAGCATGGCTTTGGTCTCTGGCAGCTCTCGGGCTGCTGAGCCCCGGTAAAGATCGGGACTTTGACTGACAGGTACCAGTGATCTACACCTCTCAATTACTCCCAGTGTTACTATCTTCTCTTCCACATTAAGCTTTAAAAATTCCCTCTAATAAATACTTCTTGCTGGATCCCCACGCAGAGTCATTCCAGGAAAGCTGAGATGCCTTGGAAACCCGTTCAGTCAGGCTGGCCCTCACGCATGTGGGTAGGAGCAGACCTTATTTCCACGTGGAAATAAGCAGACGGTTGTCGAGTCAAAGAGGAGGCACCTTTCAGCTCTCCAGGGAAGCAGCTGCTGGGAGACACATCCAGAGCTGCACGTATCCTCACCACAGCTGGTTATTCTCTGTGTGTTTTTAGTGAACGTGAAGCTGCCCGTGTCTGCCCAAGGGGTGGTGGCACGTTTGTGGTGAATAGGGGACAGTCAGTATAGCCTGTCCTTATCTTTGATAACAGCCTATCATTATCTTTGTCCTTGAATTTCCTACTTGCCTGCATCTGGACAGCAGTGTTTTCTCTCACCTTGTCATCCCTTCGGCAATCTCTTTCTTCTGTTCATGCTGCTTTTTTAAACTTCTTGGCACGCTGGTCTCTTCCAGCCCCTTTGCCTGCAGGGGACGAGTGGTTAAGGATACTTTGCGCGATGCTGTGTTGAACGTCCTACCTTGCTGCTTCCAGAAGAGCTCCCCACCGCTCTCCAAAGTGCTGTGGCTATCAAGCACTGATGTTCTCGTCTCGTTGTCATGCCCAGAGCACCTTTGTGTACCTTTCTGAAGTAGAGGAATTTCTTGTCATTATTTACCTGTCTGCTGCGAGCCAATGCTTAACCGGCGTGCTCTATCAATACCACTCCTAGCCTGGGTCACTAAATGAGACACGCCGTCCTTGACCCAGGGACACATGCTCTTCCATTAGCAGTCGTTATTTGTGGTCACCGTCAGACAGATAAAGGTTGACATTGATAACGGCCTGAGGAGGGGAGCTGCGCACCAGCCTGCGCCGCGCTTGCTGCTTTGGTGACGCAGAGATGGGAAGGGAGCAGCCGCGCCGGTGAGCGCTGGCTCCCTCCTTGCGTTGGCTGGCAGGTGTTTGGCTGTCGTCGTCCGTTTTTCCCTTCAGAAAGGCAGCACTGGAAAGGAATTCCCATTAACAATTCATATTTAATTAAATCACGCTTAGCTGGTAGCCAGATCACTGAGACTACCTCTGCAAACAAACGAAACCAGATTTACTGCCTCTTCCTTGTTTGATATGTACTTACTTTTTTTTTTAAATATTACTCATTTTGAAATTCTCCCCATTTTTTGGCAGTGCCTAAACACCCCGCACATGGGCGGTTGTTCTACTGTGCTGTAAAGACAGGCAATAGGGCAGGTCAGAAAGACTTACGAGATAAAATGTCTGTTACATCTTTCCTAACACGGACCGAGAGCTTTCTGGGGCCGAGGCTTCTTTCTTCTGACCATTTATAGGGTGCTGGCTGCAGTGGGGTCTCAAGCTCGTGTTTTACAGGAGCTGCTGGATATACATCGCAGCCCTGTTTTGTCTTATGGGTCTCTTGATATACGAATTGCTGATCAAGACCTTTTAAATTATTTGAAGGAGCTCTTAGTGCTGTGGTATCTATGTGACCTTTCTGATTGCAGGCAAAATATCTAGTGTCTGCTTTTAAAATAATAACAATTACACAGCTAAGGTTTTTGAAGAAATTTAATTTTCCAGTTGCAAAATTCTCCCTTAAGGGTAGTCAGGAAATGGGTATCTAATCAGACAGCTTTGGAAACGCCAGCGTTATATGGCTTATAGCAACCAAATAGGTTCTGTAGAAACTGTATGTATAGAACAGGCAGACTGTGACTTAGGAGCCCAGGAATCCAGCGAGCACATTTGTAATGGGATTCTTTCTGGGAGGTTTCTGTCGTCTTTGAGAGGTGACCATTGATGTAAGTAATTAGAAATTTTGTGTTGCTTGGGGATGCTAAACAAAAACGCGTTATTAAACAGGTTTTACTGGAAACTATTTATAAATAATTATCTCCAGAATAATCAGAAATATTAAAATAAAAAGAATAGATATGTCATTAAAAAAAGAAAGAGATGGGATCAAAAAGGATCTGGAATTAGCATTCCTCATTATCTTAATGCCAGAACATGCTTCTGTGCTATTAATAGAAGTTAAAGCTGCTGCAGACTTTTCTGACTGCATTTCTACAGCTTGAAGAACCATAATCATCCTAGGGCTGAATATCCCTTTCTTAACAATAGCACCTGTTTTACCTTCCTTAGTTTGTCTCCCAGAACAAAAAAGGTCCTGTAAGGTCATCTCCAGCTCTCTCCAGAACCAGGATATTTTTCTTTAGCTTACTCGTCATAGACCAGGCAGACGAGCTCTGAAATCTTTTGAAAATTCGAGTCAGATATTTTTTTTCCTCTTACAAGCATTTTACAGTACAGCATTTTATTTCTTACCTCTCTTAATGGTATTTCCTTCCAAATGCATTTTTCTCCCTATGTAACATGTCATTAAACTACAGCACATTTCAGCCTGGACTTTCCCCAAGCGTTTTGGGCCGTTCACAGCCAGCCCTGTGAAGTCTGCTATTATTCCTCATAGCAGGGTTTAAAAATAATTGCCCAGCTCCATTAAAAAAAAAAAAAGAGAGGAAAAAAAAAAGGCAGTTAGATAATGGTTTAGTCTATAAGGTATATTTATCTGCTACAGAGCTCGGTAACGATAAAGACCTATTTGCATATCAGGCCAAAATTACGAGCCTGGATATTTCTGTGCGCAGCAGGGGCCGGCGGCGCGCCGGGGGTGCCACCCTCG
>NW_010537672.1:0-5136 GCF_000687285.1 Phaethon lepturus | reverse complement strand
GGGTGGTGGTTGCACGAAGCCATTAGTATCTAACGGGGCTTCTGCAGCGGAGCGAAGGCCATGCCTTCTGCTGCGCCCGGGGTAAGCGGGCAGCTGAGCGCAGGGCAGCACGCGCTGTTCGCTCACCTCGTATGGAAGGAGGAAATGTCGGTTCTCAGCTACGCAAGACGCGTCTGGATACTCCAGCGCTGCCCGCCTGATTACAATCATCCACCATTTACTACCGACACGCAACCTTGAACTTCTGGCAAGCACAGCAGAAAATTAACGTGGAAAAGCAACATTCTCAATCAAAGGGGAGGAAGGTTTTCTGATTCCCCGTTACAAAATAAAATCAGGCCTGCAGGGAGATATAACCGAGTTCCAGCTCAACTTCTTATCAGTGTTTTCCAACCTTGGCGGCTTCTCCTCTCCTTTCACTAAGGAGCCATTGCAGGAGCACCCCAGGGCCGGGGCCCTACGTGCTAGGCATCCTCGTCCCTCTGCGGGAGGGGGATGCTCGGCCCCTCACGGGGCTCATCTCGAAACCACCATGGAGAGGGGACGCGAGTCTCCATTTCCATGGACCATGTTTGTTAGACAATCCTCCTTTAGAAATCGTAAGCGATTTACACACAGAACGTCAAACCTCGCTTATATAAATTGTTTTCCCGAGCCCAGAGCAGACAGCCCGTCGGTTTCGATGCGCCGCCACGGTTCAGAGTGACAAAAGGGGACAGGAGGAGCGGATGGGGAAGAAGTCAAAGCTACCGGCTTTGTAAGTGGGAAATGCAGCCCCTCACTTAACGGAGCTATCGGTGACTTAGGCTGGTGGTTTTCAACCTGAAGCCTACAGCCTGCTTTAGCGGCCGCGCGAAAGGTAACGAAGACGACGCCTGAGCATCAGCAAGTGCAAACCTTGTGTGACGGAGGCTCTATGCTTCCCGCGGGCGAGCGGGGCACCTGCAGAGCAGCCTGACGCCGGCAGGGAGGAAGAGTCAGCCAAAGCCTCGGCAGAAGGAACGGTGCCAGCTCCCAGCACAGCTCTGCCGTGGGTCTGCGCTGCGCCCTGCAACGCTTCTGGTCTCTTCTGCGGCTGGTAGCAACAGGGGGAATGGCATGTACCCTTCCTGGGTACCCCTGGGTGGGAAACTGCCTTCAGGAGGCAGGTCCTTGAACCCTCAACACCACCCTCCCCACCCCAAAATGCAACAGCTTTCACCAATGCTGCTCCTCCACTGCCTGCATCCTTTTGCCTCTTTCTAGCTTTTTACCGGAGGAAGCATGGGAAATCTAACAGGATTCTCCCCATTTGTATTTGAGGCATGAAGAAACGAGACAGGGATCAATACTCCGTCCTGGGCCTGCAGGTCGGAGGCAGAGAACTCCCGCTGATGCCTATAATTACCCTCGCAAAGCGACTGGGGTGCATTAGGAGGAGTCAGGCGAGGGTTTGCAGAGAGCAGCTCGGAGCCGGCACGCCGGAGGCGATAGCAGCTTCGGTGTGACCTGGCCCCACGTGAACGACGGCTTCCAAGGACACCCCTTCCTTCACCGTGTGATTCATTCCTGGAGATTTACGTACAGATCAACTGGAAACTATCTCCCCGCCGACCCATACAAACTGCACCACTATACCTACTAGAGCCTGGCAGAGAAAAACTACCGTCACGTAGCAAGGATAAAAGCCTTCTCTAACTACTCTTTCTTGCATGGATTAAAAAAATCAGACACTTTATTTTAAATACGCACACCAATCAAACAACTCTGTGGCTTCAAACCTTCATTCAACAAAATGCTCGTGCTCAAACGTCAACCTGCTCAAGCACATGATTTGCTACAAATTCACTCCAAATTAGTAATTCTTATAGCTGACCAGCACAGGAACACTAGTGAGAACAGAGAGACTCTCCATGCCTTTAAAAAACACCGTACACTTTCATGTTGTGGAAGATGTCCAAAGATGAGGATAAGCCAGCACAGCACCAGTGCTGAAGGACGCGTGGAGAACTGCAGATGAGCAGCATCTGGGTTGCACAACTCCAAAAGGAGGGGGGGGGGTGGGGAATAAAAATCAGCCATGCAGAAGGATTAGACAGAACACACACAAAAGAATATGCATAGAAGGTAGTAGAAGGTAAGTGTTTGCACCCCTATCAGCAGTCCTGGCTCAAGGAATGAAGTGAGATGCAGGAAAAAAAAAGGCTTAGAGTTGGACATTGTCATCCCTTTGGGATGATTCAGAGACCAGGATTGTGCTGCCAAGGTTTCATGGGTTAAAAAAAAAAAAAAGGGCTCAATAATACACGAAGTTCATGGACACAGTCATGGTCCATAGCTTACACATGCACCGAATCACACCAGAAGAGGACAGATGAAGTGTCAGGAATTGTGGCTATATATATATTTATTTGTTGAAGATACATCCCAAATTTTGCATGGTAGCATATCATGTAAAACACAGCACAAATCAATAAGCTTTTCAGGTCTTTTTTTTTAATCTTCAGAAGTCAAACTTGTTCCTCTTTCTGTTTAGGAAGATGACCTTTGCAAAAGCTGCCCAAATTCTGTTGAGCTACACAGTTTTTTAAAAGGTGCTGGAAGAAGAAACCTAACATAATGCTGCCAGGATAACGGTCTAGAGTGGTGGCTTGCAGGGCTTATTCCCCATTAGAACTTCTCCTAAATCTTTAATGATGCTGAAATATGCCATAAACTGATGAAGTTCTGGGAACAGGACAATGACAGCAGGTTTGTTTGGGTTTTGTGTTGGTTTTCTTTGTTTGTTTTTAATATGGAAGCTTTTATCTTCATTGACAACTATCAACTAATGCAAACAAATGGCCACTGAAACTTCACTTCTGTACAAAGCAAAGCTAAAGGAAGAGTAGTGACATTTTTGGGTTTCATCCAATTCGTCCCAGCAACCGCTAATACCCACCGGCTCCTTAATTCTCGCTGTCTCCTCTCCAAGTCTGAGCATTAAAGGCCAGGCATTTCCAAAACAACTAACGATTTTAGGATCCAGTTTCCAGAGAGTGCAGGGTCAGCACTTTGCTGAAGTAAGTAACAAAAGCTTGGGTTTTGTTAATGAGTTCAGAACAAAAGTAACGTCCAGGTAGACGAAGAAAACACTTACTCCTTCCCCCAAAAGGCTCTTTTGAAATTCCCAGGCTTGCAGGAGACCCTTAGCCAAGCCAGACAACCCAGGTGAGCCTCGCAAGCCCCCGGCCTCCAGCTGGGACCCAAGCCCAGGGCGAGCCCCCCGCCAAGCCCACAAGGCGCAGCTGCGAGCGGGGAGGTTCGCCTGCCCCAAGCCCGTCCCACCCCGGGGGGTTTCAGCCTCCTGAGAAAGGTTTTCCTCCCGGAGAGCTTTGATCACCTCCCACACACCCTGCAAAGCGCCCCAAGTGCACCCAGCTGTGGCAGCTACTGCGAAGAGCCCACTGCCCGGACCTCAGCCCGCGGCCCGTCCCTGCGGGCAGGTGCAGCAGAGGAGAGCTGTTGACCTGAATATTTTAGAAGGATCAAGGCCACTGCCTTCAGCAAAAGGTGACAGGCTCCTGCATTCGCCGAGACAAAAAAAAAAAAGTCGAAAACCCCCAAAACCCAGCCCCATCTTCCTGCTTGCTCTGCTATTGGGATGAGCTGTGCATTTACCACCAGAGAGCATGGCCCACTGCACCCCTCCTCACGCTCATTCTCCTTTTATTGCAAAAATCTGCTTCTCAAACACGCCTGTCAACAGCCTGTGCGAATCCCCGTGTTAATCATTATTCTGCTAATAGCGCTGCCAGGTCATTCGGCTATTAAACATGCTGAGTGGACTAGCAAAAATATCTCCCAGCCCGTACAAAAGAACATTATAACGTAGTTTATCTTATCCCCTTGTCAGTGTAATATGCAGCACTACCTGTTCAATGGCCTCATCATTTTAAATTACAGTTTTCTGCAACATTAACAATACTCATTACCAGCACCACCACCGGAAGATCTCTATTTTAAGAATCCTTCTGATGTCAAAGGCTTCACCCTGCCCTTCCTCACACGCTCAGCCCTCTGCACCGACACGGGGACACTCGGGTACCATGGCAATCAGCACGGTGCACGACGATGGTTAGAAACACGTCGCAAGGAAGGCAGGAGCGAGCCCGAAGCGCGCTCCCTCCATGCGCCAGGCCGTGCATTTTAATCAGAACTCGGTGCTTTGTTCCCGGCCCAGCCGCCAGCGCGTCAAGCAGATGCACTGCCGCGGCTGGAGCTCGCCGGCGCGGCCAAGATAAACTCTCGTGTGGCAGGAGCAGAAGCGCCTGCGGCCTCCGTGTTACCTTTCAGCCCAGCCCTACAAATCCTGCCCCGTGAGCCAGCGGTGGCGGCCAGCCGAAATGAGCGACGGCGCGCGGGGTTCCGGCGCGCCAAGCCGCGCTCAGCCGTCAACCGCGCGCTCTCGTCCTGCAAACCCACCTTCCTCCCCTCTGGCAGGAATAGGGGAGCCGAAGCAAAGGACGGGGCGAACTGGCAGTCAAAGGTCCACCTTTTTCACATGCGTTTGCTCGACGTTCATAAAACCCAGCCTCCTGGAACATTTTGGTGACTCAAACTTGGAGATAAGCGGTCCGAGCGTTTCCTTTCCTCGCTGCTGGGAACAAATCATCCCCTCCGCCAGATTTTTTGAGTCACTACCTGCTCCCAGTGTTTCACACAGCCATCCCTCACCCCTTCAAACACGTAGGCACCAGAGCAACGTCTCCTCCATTCAGGCTCATCTACAAACCCGCAGCAATGTGACACTTCTTTTCTAACAAATGAAATTTTGCAAGGCTGGGGGAATTACTTCTCCCTGCCACGTTCTGTGCCCAGGCAGCAAATTTACTATTGATTTCTGATTCAGACCCAGCGGAATGACTCACGCTTCTTGCCCTATCTGCTGGATTTATGACCTTTAACAATCATTCCAAGTGCTAGAAGAGCTCAGTTTAGAAGAAGATCTATTCCTTGGCAAATTAAGCTCCTATTCTGGCCTCGCTTGCAGACCAACGCATCTCTCATCAGTTACAGGAAAGCCCCATAGCTGGTCTCTCCCCTGGAGAGGGGGCAGAGGTCCAAGCGGCAGCAGCACGGTGCTGCCTGCAGGCAGGCAGTGGGCAGCCCCGCTGC
>NW_010537671.1:564-2083 GCF_000687285.1 Phaethon lepturus | reverse complement strand
CTGGCGCCCGGCCCCACGGAGGCTCGCAGCCAGCCGGCAGCCTCTCTGCCCCACCGCTCCCGTGTCCCACCTCTGCTCCCATGCAGCAGACTGGGCACTGCCTGGGGACCCCCCGGGGGCAGGCAGCGAGTGGAACGGGGGTCCCGGCTCCTGCGGGCATGAGGGGACGCAGGGAGGGCATTAATGCGCCGAGGACATCTTGCACAAGCCATGCTCGGAGCATGCCCTGCGCAAGCCACGTGCAAAGGCACCTCCTGAGCTTATTCCCATGCTGGCGTTATTCCCCTCGGGGCTGTGGGATCGGCTCCCCGCAGTGGCACGCTGCTGCGCTCGTGGGTGCGTCGACCCTCATGGCCAGTGCAGTGCTGGCAGGGCGAGTGCTTGGCCACAGGATGGGAGCCAGGGTGGGCGCAGGGGCTCAAGGTGCACGTCGGCTCCTCTGGAAACTTCCCTTTTCCATGATGTCTCTTCTCGAGTATTGACCCAATTTAGTTGACGATAACAAGTTAGATCACAAGGCGGGTTAATACGGGCAAGTCTGTTCCCATCAGTTTAAATATTCCAACCGGAGCCCTATGCATTCGACCCCGTAACGGCGGGGCAGGATGCTCGTGGTCCATAGCCCCAGGGGATGGGGTCAGCTTGCTGCTCTGGCACCCACTCCCGCTGTAAAAGCCTCCCCTCATTCTGGATGCCCACATCTTTCTGTTTATCTCTAATTTGGGCTCCCCTGGGACAGGGTTGCTGGTGCCCTTCGTGGTACGTGGTTTTTCCTTCTCTTTCCCCTGAAGCCTGGAGCGCGGCCAAGCTCTGTTCACTGTTTTGTGGTAGGACCAATAAACTCGGACTCTGCAAATGGCTCCCGTCGCACCACTTGTTTCATGGAGCAGTTAAGCTGTTTAACCCCAGCTGGAATTGCACGTCTCAGTCCCCCGTTAGCCATTCGACGGCCCCATGAAATAAGGCAGGATGTTTGGCAACACGAATGCAAGCCCGACCGTGCAGAGCTTCCTTTCCCCTCCTTGCAAAATAGCCCACGTGCAATTTTCCAAGCCCCATTTTAATTTCCCAGGGTCAATCCTGCGTCGCGCCAGGGAGTTCCCTTCCACATGACGGAGCAGCATCTGTCCTTTCCATCTGTCCCGGCAGCTCCCTGGGCCAAATCTCTCCAGGGATGCTGCGGCTGCAGTTGCCACAACAACAAAATGATGCAACAGTTTCATCTCGGGATGCAGAAGCGACGTTAACGCCAGGGCCCGGGGCAGGCGAGAGGTGCTGCGGATGCGCTGGTGCCGGCAAAGGTCCAGGCAGGATAAAGCCCTTTTTGCTCATGAATGTCCCCGGTCTGGTCCTGGAAGCTGGTCTGTTTGAGCCCAGTTTGGGAGCTTTTCTCCCCAGAGAGATGTGGCTGACACTGCTGGAGCTGCCCTCGCCCAGGGATAGGAATGCTGTACATCCCAACTTCACCAGGGAACAAGATGGAAAAAGCCGGGGGGACTGTCGGCCTGCTGACGCGCCA
>NW_010537671.1:0-548 GCF_000687285.1 Phaethon lepturus | reverse complement strand
CAGCCGATGGCAGCTGAATCGCCGGCTCTGCTCAGCCCCCCCGGGCCAGACCCAAACCCCACAGAAGTTAACGGGGATGTTTCCACTGGAACAAGCCCAAACTGACCACATCTCCAGCATGGCCGGGTGCGTCCAGCACTGACTGGACACGACCCCCTCCCAGCTCTCCCCTCCACATCAAACACCGGTCCCGTGCGAGCACCGGGGCATTGCTGAGCCCTTCCCTGTGCACCGCCCTGGCTGCAAGCGAACCCCGAACGCCGTGTCCCCGCTGTCCCCCCCGTCCCCTTGGGCTGCAGCAACCCCACCAACCTTTCCCCTTTCCGCTGCCTCGGGGTGGATCCGTGTTCCCGGGATTAAGGGCTCTGCCCCGCAGCCCTGGGATCCAGCTCCCGCGGGGGTTCACCGCCCGGCTGGGCTGGGCGCCGGCAGGACGGGGAGGAGGGAACATCCCCGCTCCCATCAACCTCCTCTGGGCTCCGTGCCTCTACACTGGGCACCCCAAAGGAAGGCGCGTCTGAACCGGAGCCATGCCCTGGCTCTGTGCT
>NW_010537670.1:522-2445 GCF_000687285.1 Phaethon lepturus | reverse complement strand
GGGCCAGGAATGGTGTCAGCCAGCGGTGTGAGGACAGGGCAGAGGGGGTGGCGAAGACATTCCCAGCCTGGAGAAATGGGTCGCAGGAGGAGAGAAGGGGTCTGGTCCCTGGGGGGGTCTGGTCCCCACTGTCACCACGCCTCTGCCCCATCCCACGTCACCCTGTTTGCAGCCTGGAGTAATTAGTGACGGAGGCAGCAGCCCTTGGGCTTCCCAGATCCTTGCTGGCCCCGGGTCACTGCCCAGCACGACAGCGTGGCATCGACCGGGCTGCCCATGACCGCAGCCATCCTCAGGCACCCTGCCACAGCCACCGGGCCAACGGCCGGGTGACAAACCCCCAGCTCCAGCTCCAGGGGGGCCAGGGAGGGGAGAACTGGGTGTCGGACGTGCAAGCCAGCTATGTGTCCCATGGCTGTGGTGCCGGCGCCAGCGTGTGCAGCACACAGCTCCAGGCGTGGACGTCCCATCTGTGCCTCAGTTTCCCCACCACACTGTGGGAATGGGGCCTCTTCCCATTGAGCGGGGGGTGCGGAGGGGAAGGTACAGGGCTGCATGGGGCAATGTCAGGATCAGGTCCCGGTGCAGTCACCCTGTGCCTGCACACCCCATCCTTCTGAGCGTTGCCCCCCGCCCCAGCATGGGAGGGACCCAGTGCCGTGAGAGCCAAGCTGCCAGTACCGTGCTTCTCCGCCACCCCCCATGCCGGATTACAGCCCCACGTGCCTCGCAGCCAGGGGAGGTTAATCCAGCCAGCTGTGGGGCTGGGTCCCCCCGTGCCCTCTGCTGCTGCTGCACCCAGAGCGCTGCCAGCCCAGCACGTGTTCTGGTCCTGCTGTGCTGTCCCTCTCCACAGCCCGTGGGCTGCCCGACGTTTGCAGGCTCAGGGTGGGTGTCAGATGGGCTTGGCCATGGGGGACCAGCCCTAAGCCCCCTCTTTGTCCCCTCAGGGCAAGGCGGGATCAGTGCCAGCAGACGCCATGCAGCCGAGCCAGGAGCACGCCTGAAGCCACCGGAGGGAGCGGGACGGGGTGGGGGAATATGGAGTCCCCCAACAGCAGCACGGCCAGCTGGTCGGACACGTGCTTTGGGGTGTTCAACGCCAGCGATGGCCGCGACAACGCACAGAGCAGCATTGCCTCGCCCTGGTTCTCCACTGCCTTCGGCCTCATCGGCCTCTGCTCCAACCTCTTCGCACTCTGCGTCCTGCTCAGCTCCTCCCGCAAGCTGTCCAGCCAGGCCCGCTCCTCCTTCCTCGTCTTCCTCTGCGGGCTGGTGGTCACAGACTTCATGGGGCTGCTGGTGACGGCCTCAGTCATCATCCCCTACCACTTCATCAGGTTCGCCTGGGCTGAAGTGGACCCCAGCTGCCACCTCTGCAACTTCCTCGGCTTCTCCATGGTCTTCTTCGGGCAGTGCCCACTGCTGCTGGGGGCCACCATGGCCGGCGAGAGGTTCTTTGGCATCAACCACCCCTTCTCCCGCTCCACCAGCATCTCCAAGCGCCGCGCCTGGTCCATTGTGGGGCTGGTGTGGGGCTTCTCCTGCCTGCTGGGGCTGCTGCCGGTGCTGGGGCTGGGACGGTACACGCTGCAGTACCCCGGCTCCTGGTGCTTCCTCACGCTCCTGCCCGACACCGGCGACATCATCTTCTGCCTGCTCTTTGCCCTGCTGGGCATCTTCTCTGTGCTGCTCTCCTTCATCTTCAACACAGTCAGCGTGGTGACGCTCTGCCGTGTCTACCATGACCGGGAGTCGGTGCAGCGGCGCCGGGACAGCGAGGTGGAGATGATGGTGCAGCTCGTGGGCATCATGATCATTGCCACCATCTGCTGGATGCCCCTCCTGGTGAGGTCCTGGGCCTTGGTGTGTTCCGCCCCACCATATCCCTCCTCAGTTTTGGTGTGTCCCCCCACCAAGCTC
>NW_010537670.1:0-203 GCF_000687285.1 Phaethon lepturus | reverse complement strand
TTCAGGGCCCAGAGGGTCCTGCAGCAGCTGCCGGCCAGCGGCCGGATCCAGATGCTGCCCACAGAGACGCAGAAGATGCTGCTCATCTACATCCGCATGGTCACCTGGAACCAGATCCTGGACCCCTGGGTTTACATCCTCTTTCGACGGGCCGTGCTGCAGCGCATCTACCCCAGCCTGCGCCCCCGGCCCTCCATCCTCTC
>NW_010537669.1:1367-1616 GCF_000687285.1 Phaethon lepturus | reverse complement strand
AACAAAGCAAGCTTCTACTTTATCTAAGTTTTTTTTACTTCTAAATTTCACATTTTGGGTCTCTGGTTCTAAATACCAAGATGAAATTACTCAGTGCATTAATATCTCTTTTTTTCAGAAGCAGTGATGATGCTGATACCCTGCTGCAATAATGTCGTTTAACAGCCATTCTTCTCATGACCTATAGAAATGTATTTGTAAGTGTCCTGGTTTCAGCCAGGATAGAGTTAATTTTCTTCCTAGAAGCTA
>NW_010537669.1:947-1259 GCF_000687285.1 Phaethon lepturus | reverse complement strand
AATACCAGCCACTATCCATCCTTTTACTTAATATGATTTAATGACATCTGTTTGATGGCATGTCCGAATAAAGTAATAGCCTCATTTTATATGTAAGTGCTGTTTTTATCCATCGTTTATTTTCATTGTGCTTTGCATAAATGTACTGCTGATGTTCATTAAAGAAAATGTTTTTTCACACTTGGTTTGAAATGTATGCAAAGCAGAGAGAGATTTAGAAGAGAATGCATCGGCAATTATTACACCCTATTTTTAGTAGGTCCACCACCTTCTGAAATCAGCTGCCTGGAGGAAGGAACACTGGCAATAGTG
>NW_010537669.1:0-858 GCF_000687285.1 Phaethon lepturus | reverse complement strand
TATTAATTAGGTGCCTGAGACTCACTGTTAAGTGATTAATGTTCCTTTGTATTTTGCTAGTTTCTTCCTTGTGGGAAAAGATCACATAAAGCTGAAGTACTTTCAAATAGCTATCAATATTACTTGATAAAATTTTTAAAAAGTTATTTCTAAATTTGTGACCAACAAATTAAGAATAAAACTCTCATCAATGTGTGTCAATAAACTAAATCAGATTAATATAACTGCACTTAACTATTGTAACTGCTTCTTTTTTCCACACTGTTGTTTTATTTTTTTTTAAACTTCAGTCTCCAAATTCCTCCTGATTGATGCACTGATATTTTAACAACGATGTCAGACAAGTGCTAATTCCCTTGAGGAATCTGGCAGGGCTGTGGGAATCTTCCGGCCATAATTGTATCTCTGTCACAAATGTGATGATATTGTCAACTTCAGCTGAGTTGACAGAATGTGCTGTTGGTGCTGAGGGTGGATTATATCAAACTTCTCTATTGAACTACGAGTCTAAGGGTAATTTATTTAGGCATTCTCCACTGTCTCTGGTGGGGTTTTTTTGGTACTGTTCTAGAAGATGTTAGAGATATAAATGCATGCTGTATTTAAACAAAGACAGACTGTAATCAGAAAAACTAAAAGGGAAACCCAACAGGAAATCCTAATTATATAGTTAAAATAAAATTACTAGAGAAAAAAAAGGATGGTGAATTATAATCAGTGAGACTGAATTTTGATGGATGTACTAATGGGGTAACAAAGACAACTTTCATTTGATTAATTTGAACATTTAAGAGAAAAATAAAGCAATATGAAGATGTGAATGTAGTTCCCTGTCCTGGTTTCAGCCAGGGTAGAGTT
>NW_010537668.1:9298-15132 GCF_000687285.1 Phaethon lepturus | reverse complement strand
CTGCCGACGGTGGGTTTTCAAGGCGCAAAAGCCATTGGTGGAAAACTTCCAGCCAAGGCAGAACCGGAGTGCCTGGGCGGCATCAGGGTAATGAAATGACCCAAATCCCTGAAAACTTCCGCAGCTGAAGTAGGACACAGTGGCCAGGCTGAACCAGCAGGCGTTAGTGGGAGATGCTGGGTCCCCTCCTCTTCCTCACCCTCTGACCATCTGGCTCTACATCACCCTCGGAGGTGCCCCTGGGGCCCCGTTTTTGCTCTTGCTCCCCACAGCACAAAAACACCCTTCGGGCGCAACCCTGGTCGAGAGAATTGTCATTAGGACAGAGCTTGGATTGTCATTACCTGCAGGGAAAAAAAATCTTTGGCATCGTGGCAAGTTGCTCCTCAAGGCATTTTGGTTGATGTGGGCAGCAGGCATGGCCAGATCCGGTGTGGGGCAGGGCTCAGCAAGTCCTGGTGGGCTAAAAGACAGGGGAGAGCGCTTGGCTCTTGGCTTCTCCAGGGTTTCCCAAGCCACTCGGTTCATGCCCTGTGATGGAACCAGCTGGTCTCTGCAAGGTCCGAGGACTTGTGACTGTGGGTTGCATCCAAGCCTGGTGAGACCTTCTTGCAGTTGGAAATGAGGTCTTGGCCTCCAAGCACTAAAGCTTCTCATGCTGGAAAAGGTCTCATAGGTGGAAATGGGACACGGGAGGGATGCAGAGCTCCCCGAAGGACAGGAGGGTTGGTTAGTAGATGAATGGTGCTGCTGGAATAATCATCTCTTCCTAAAAGTCAGGTCCTCAGTCGGTGGGTCCCAGGTCTCCCACCACCACCTGGTACTGAGCATCTCAGTGCTGGCCATGACGGCGGCGAAGGCTGCAGGGACACCACATCAGATAAGACGAGCAGATTAAAAAAAACACCTACTTTGCTTTTGGAGGCCACTTTGGCGGGGCTTGAAGAAGCTGAGATCTCTTTCTTCGCAGTGGGCTGAGCTTTGGGGCCACCTCTAGTGAAGGATGCGAAGGATGGAGTGGTGAAGAGGCTGGAGAGGGCTGAGGAACCAGCGTTTTAAGGTAAATGCTCTGGTAATGGCGGGGAAGCAGAAAGTAGGTACCACTGTCTTCTCCGGGCCCCCATCACCTTCCTGACCTCCAAAGACGTGACTCCTTACTGCTACTCTCCTCCTGTCTTTAAGCAAAGAGAGGAGGAGGAGCAGGGGAGGAAGGAGCAGGGGATGCAGCCCTGGTCAGGGCAGGCTCTGGGCATTTGTAGAAAGCTCCCTGGCTGTCTAGGGCAGGTGGGGAGACCTTCCAACGTCCCCTGAGACCTGCCGGTGTGCCGGGGTCCTCCAGGACCTCTTCCACTGGCTGGACTCTTCTTCTTCTTACCCCTTCAACCAGTGCGGGTGCCTCCATGCGCGGCAAGAGCTGGGCTGGGTGGCATGGGAAAGCCTGGCAGGGGCACTGGTGCTGGGCAGTGCCACATCCTTGGAGAGAAAAACCTCAGAAATGGGTCGCTCCAGCCCATCCCCGGGTCCAGCTGGGTGTTGACGCAGCACCGTCTTCAGCACCTCTTTCCATGCAGGCCACGGGCAGAGGCAGGTCTGTGAGGTCACCCTGAGGGACAGGGACTTTGGGAGCATCACCTGCAAAGGTCTCAGCCCCACAGGGAGGTTTGGGGTGCCCGGGGGCCATTTCCCTTGTCTCAGAGCACATGAGGAGCCCGCGGCTTTGCCGGCTCAGGTCGTGGCGGCTGATTGTCTCTCCTTCTCTCCTCTGCACTTGGGATTTGACCCACAGAACTGGATAATAAAGCAAAAAAGATCAACAAAAAAACGAACCCAAAGCACAGCGAGGAGCCGGACCGCATGGCAGCAGGTGGGAGAGGTGGGGGCACACGCCGGGGGCCTGTGCCCCCGATAACCTTACCCTGTTTGTCGGGCACGGGGCCACGCCATGCACCCCATCCTCCCCGGGGGTCCTCCGAGCAGCCCCGCAATTTTCAGGGTGAGAAAAGAAAGAAAAGAGGCAAAGGAAGAAACCGAGGGGATAAACGACGACTCTCCCGTGGTTGCGTGAGTTGGAAAAAAACGTGATCCATGCAGAGAAGTCCTCATCAACCGAAAACTCGTGGACAAGAAAAGCACAGTTTGTCCCCTCCCGCTCCCACCCCACCACCCCTCCCCGAATAATTATTACATTACTTCAAGAAAGAGTATATTTTTTTCATGCATAAATCAAATTCTCATCTTGTCTTTTTTTTCTTTTTTTTTTTGTCTTCTTTAAATTACATTTGAACACAGAACACATATAATAAATACTCTTGTACGACATGACTCAGAGAAAAGTAACACATCTGAACATAAAGGTATCATCATCATTATTAGTTTTTCTTTTTTTCTTTTTTTTTTTTAAAAGGACTTGTTTAAATATGAAATCTGTAAACTCCAAGGGTCCTTTTTTTAATCTTTCTCTCTCTCTTTCTCTCTCTCTTTCTCTCTTTTTTTTAATCGTGAAACTATCCAGCTTTCATTTCCTTAACATTCAATATGTCTCCCATTGAACGCATCAAAGAAATAAGAACATGCCGTCTTCTGCAAAATTATAATTTAACAGTATAAAGCTTCAAGTCACAAATTCCAAAAACTAGCTAAGTAATTTTTTTTTTATCACATAAACTATACATTAAATATTTTGAGGTATTTCAGAGAACATTGTCAAAGGCTTGTAAGGTCTGTGCTGGGTGGAAAAGAAGGCTTTCTCCTGCATAGAGAACGTCTTTGGTATCACAAGCCATGTGGGTGTCAGGTAGAAGCGGGGTCGGGCAAGATCTGGCCAAGGCAATAGTGCAGAGGGGGGACGGGTAGGTGATGGGGTCGGGGATGCTCTGACCTGCTCTGTCAGGTTGCCCAGCGGGATGGAGGACGCTGCGGGGGCCCTGGCCGGGCCAGCGGGGTTGGCCCTGGGCAAGTTTGGTCCCACTCAAAAGGAGCCCCCTCAGCCGGAGCCTGAACCAAGTAGGTACAATTCAACTTAAGATTTCCCTAAACTAGACATTCTGGAGATCGCTGTGGAAGAGCATCTTCTCCGGCAGGTCCTCCCGTTGCCTTTTGCTAAAGCCAAGTGGTGGGGTGGAGTGGGCCCGGCTGCGCCCATCTTCCCCAACGAGCCAAAAATGCACCTTTGGGGTCTTGGAGTCAGTTCCTGCTGCAAGGTTTCACAGCTCACAGGAAGGGTTTGAGGAAAACCCACAGTGAGGCTTTCCACCGCTCTTGCCTTCGTCTTTCCAGACAGAAATGCCATGAACCCTCCCTGCCCTACCAAAAAGGGAAACTGAAGCCCAAGTCTGAGCTGAGTGAGGAAGAAACACCCCGTGATGAACCCCACGTCTTTGCCTTGTGGGTTTCTGTAGGGTCCCAGTGCTGAGCTGGGCTAGCGAAGGACATGGAGCAAAGCCTTTCCCCGGAAGCAATGCCCCGCAAGAAGGGACCCAGACACCAGGTCCGTGCTCCTGGGGCAAGAGGGACTGGATGGAGGGACCTTGGGGACAACACCAGGTTGGGGGACACAGGGACATCTGAGAGACGGGACACGCTGTGGAACCAGCACCTTTCCCTCAGCGGGCGGCAAGGGGGAAGCTTTCTCTTCAATTAGGACAAGGGTTGGGTTTCTTTCCTTCACCCCAACACCCAAAGACTACAAGAGTTGCCGGAATCCATCCCTTTGGAGAGCTGAGGTAATAGTGAGTCTTTAGGATCAAAGCAGAGGAGCAAAGAAATGGCCACACACCTTTGGTACAAGAAAAAGGCACTCATCTACCACGCTGCCATCCCGGGTTCGCTCGCTTGCCTTCTCCCTCGCTCTCTGGGGACTCAACGGGGCTGAGGGGGGGTCTGGGGGTGGTGAGAGGCTCTTGGCCGGGGTGGGGGATCTCGGCCAGCCCGTCCACGGGGAGCAGGGAAAGTGGCGTTTCCAGCACAGACCAGACAAGGCAACAAAATCTTTGGTATCAGACGTGATTTTCAAATCACAAAAATTGAAAACTCAAGTGAGGTAGCCTTTATTCTCGGGTTCTCACTAGAAATGTCTTTGCATCCTTGAGGGCCTGTGGCATTTACTCTTTTTTTTTCTTTTCTCTTTTTTTTTTTCTTTTTCTTTCTTTTCCTTTTTTTCCCTTTTTTTTTCTGTGTGTTTTTCACTTCCCAAACCAAGGCCCCCTTCCTGGCTTTTCAGCCCTTGAATACTACTCGATGGGGTTCAGGAATCCACCACCATCGTCACCACGTCACGACAAGACAAGAAGAAACAACATTAGGGGAAAAAATCAGTGGCGGGGAGCGGGGTCCTGGGGGGGATGAGATTCGCTTTACCGTTAGTTTTTGGGTTATGGTTGGCAAAATACACTGCGGCACCTGCCCCTTCCCACGCCTTCCCACTCGCCATCCCTCTCTCCCACCCCTCTTTCCAGCAAGAAATTGGTTTAGTTTGGCATGACCATGTCCAGTCTGACACCCCCAACCCCTCCACTGCCCACCTACCCCAGGAGCTCTTTGGTTAAAGACGTCCTCTAACCCCACCGGTGACCACGGCCGGTCAGGGTTTTGTGTGCAGGGGTTTTTCTTTCTCTCTTTCCTTCTTTTGTCCTTTTTTTGGGGTGCTTTTTTGGGGTTTTTTTGGTGAACACATACTTTTTTTTTCCTTTTTTCCTTCTTTTCAACAAGGTGCCTTCCTGTTACACAACAGATCGCTCTCAAAGTAAAGTGAATCGAAGAAACCATAGCACTAGAACACAGATGGTACTATTTTACCCGCATAAATTCAACAGTGTCCCTTTTTTTTTTTTTTTTTGGTTGTTGGTTGGTTTTGGAGGATTTTTTGGTTTTCCCCAAGTGGTGGGGGAAGAAGGGGACCTTGCCTCCCCCTCCATCCCCAAGCCTCTCCCAGCCCTTCCCTGTCCCCAGCGGCATCTCCTGCTCCTCCTGAGGACACCCCAGGCTGGCACGGAGCCCATGGGGTGACTGGGACGAGGGCTGATTGTAAGGGTTTGGCCTCGTGATTGCTTTTTTATATGGCACAAGTCACCATCGAGAGCTCGGAGGAAACGATCGTTTTGAAGCTAGTACCATTGCTCCAGAAATTCGCGTTTTAAGGCAGGTTGTTAATTGGCACAAAAAAAAAAAAATTCTGGCGTCTTTTTGGTAAGTTGCCGGTCTTTGCGTTGAGCTTGTTTGGTTGTGGTTTCTGCTGTTATTCCTTTTTTTGGGTTGCTTTTTCTCTTTTGATCTCGTCGGAGAGTTTTCCCCCTTCTCACACCCAGGGCTGGATTTCGCCACCAGATCCCTTGGATTTTTCTTTTCCCACCGTACACCGACGTTGGTTCCCAGGAGGGAATTTTTTTGTTGTCGGGTTTTTGGTTTTGTAATTTCTTTGGTAACAGAGATGAAGAGGGGGGACGGGAGGGGGCAACAGTGTGTGTCGAGGGGTGGATGGAGCAAGACACAAAGCCAACAAATCTGCTTTGTCTGTGTCCATTCCTCAACCGAAAAGTGAACCAGAAATCCAGCGGTGAATGGCGGAGCCAGTCACCAGGAAAGATCAGATCCTTCGCTCCAAGTCTCTCCTTCTGTCTCCTTTCAAACAATTATTATTTTTAAATACCCGATTTCTGTAGCTAAAATGTGCTTCTTTGACCTGCTTGGGTGCCAGGCGACGCGGTGCGGCCACAGTTCCCCTCCGGCCACAGCGCTGGGGGATGCTCGCGTGCATGGAGGTGGGCGGCCACGGCGAGGCGTCTCCTTTGCCATGGAGTTTCTCTGGGAAGGATCCGGGGAAGGGTGCGCTCCTGGGG
>NW_010537668.1:0-9244 GCF_000687285.1 Phaethon lepturus | reverse complement strand
TGAGGGGACCGGGACCTCGTGAATGCCCTCAACCAGGTTTTCAAATCCGTCAAGGGAGAGGAAAGGCCGTGTGTCAAGGGCAGAGAGGGTCTGGCTGCCGTGGGGAGCCCCGCTGTGCCTCGGGGGGAAACGTTTCAGCAGCCAGAGACCTGGCAGGAGCCCGGGATCACCCTCCAGGCACACGAGGAGCATTTTCCCTGCTCATCCCCCTTTGAACCACAGAGGGTTTGGCTCTGGTTCGGCGGGGTTGTGCCAGAGCCCAGCCCCATGACTCCACTTGTATGTCCTCCACCTTTACCCCTCCACCATGGGAGCCATAAGGGTGGCTGGGGCAGAGATGGAGGTTGGTGAGGAGGTCAGGGGGTGCCCCTCTCCCCAGAGATCCTGGTGGGCAGATGAGGATAAGGTTCTGTGGTCCCCAAGGACCAGGGATGCTTCCAAACAGAACCTTGCCCTCTCCCTCCATCCCACGTCATCCCTCGCTCCACACGGGTTTCCTCCGAGCCCTCCCGGGGATGGAGCTGACCTGGTTGCAAACCCTCTCCCTGCTCCACGAGCTGGGAGGACGTGGCAGCAGGATGTGGCACGAGGCCCACGTCCAGGGGCGATGCCTGGCTGAGGGTTTGGGAGGCTAATGGACTCACAGCATCCAAAAGCACCCACCCCAGTCAGCTCGGGACATGCATGTGAGTCTGGGGTTGGCTTTGTCATGAGGAGGATGTCCGGGAAGGGGTAGGGAGGAATGGAGGACATCATGCTTTGGAGAAAGTGCTTGTAGAAGAAGAGGGGACTCCGGGGTTGGTGCCTGGCTCCTCTTGCCAGCGGTTCATACACCGCCGGCGAGCATTCATGAAGAAGTTGCTGACAGTGTTGAGCTCCAAGCCCAGCTGCTGCGAGATGGTCATCTGCATCTCTTTGGATGGGCGCTTGTTCTCCTTGAAGATGGCGATCAGGGTGCGGCGCTGGAGGTCCGTGAAGACCAGCCGTTGCTTCTTGGGCTGCAGGCTCCTGTCTTTCTGCTGCTCTTGCTCTTTGCGTTTGCAAGCTAGACGTTCAAAAGAGAGAACAGGGCCATTAATTGCTGCTCGCCACCCTGGCCTGCTTGCATGTTGCCTGGCTGCCTCCCAAAACCCAGGCCCTTCCCTCCAGTAAACCTGCCAGCTTGCTGCCCACCACTCCCTAGGCTACCTCCCTCCTCTTCCTCCCTGTGCCTCCTGAGTGTCTGCTGAGATGGGACAACAGTCTCTTTGCGACATCAGTATGAGAAAAGCCTGGGTGAAGCCCATCACCTCTTCAGACGCCCAGGAAAAGCCCAAGTCTCAGCATCTCCAGTGGACTAGAGACCAGGGAAACTCCTGGGCTGAATCTGCTCCCACAGCCTGGCTGTTGAGATGTGCTCCATCCCTAAATTTTGGGGGTCATCCATCAGCCTCCCTCCCTTGCTGCACTCTGGCGTGGTCTCCCTCACCTCCTCATCACCTCTGTGGATCTTGCAGGAGGACTCAGGGCACCGGGTGTCTCTTGGCCATCGTGTTCAGCTGCCAACTCCGAAATGCAGGGAAGAGCCAGGGAGAGGGACATTGTGAAAAGGCTGGTCTGCAGCCACCATGTCCCACAGCAGACAGCCTGGAAACACCGTTTGTGGTTCCACCTGCCCTGGGAAGGGGTTTTCTTGCCTCCGGAGGCTGGAGAACAGCCTGAGCCACCTGAAGCTCCAGGAAATTCAGCCTCCCCTGCGTGCCTTTGCTATCAGATGCTTCGGCACACGTTTCAGATTGAGCCAGCACCGAATTAAAAGCCTTCCCTACAGATTTGGTTTGAGTGGTAGGTCAGGACAGAGGTGCTGTCACACAGGGACGGGCTGCTGGGAGCCAGGAAAGCCCCCCTGACACCACCATGCTGCGTGCAAGGAAGGGAGGGGGGGAGACGAACACGCATCTTTTGCTAAATATATGAATTTTAATTGCAGGAATATCAAGTGTGCTGTTGGTGGAAATGGTGAGAAAAGGTGCCCTTTTCTACGATATATTTCTAGAAAATTATAGAGTAGCTGAGGTTGGTGGAGGTTGCTAGTCTAGTCCCTACTCAAAGCAGGGCCAACCTTGAAGCTGTCGAGGTCAAATCAGGGTGCTCAGGGATTTGGCTGCTGAGGGACTTGGCCAGACATGTGTGGGCACTGTGGGAGCACGAGATGCCCATGGGCAAGGCAGGGCACGGATCTGACCCTCCAGGGCTGGGGACACACCGTTTCCTCCAGGAAAGCTCAGAAAAGAGTCGGGAAGTGGGGCGGTAAAGACTTTCCAAGGAAAGTGTCACTCTTGCCCCAGACAGCAGCAGATTTCAGCCTTTGGACTTTCTTGGTTTGCATCTTCCAAAGGATTTTGCAGGGAGGGCACAAGTCCTTTGAGACTTCTGCTGTCGGGAGGTTACTGGGTGACAGATTTCAACTTGCTTCTACCAGGCACTTCCAGGAGCCTCTTCGACCTGGTGCACAGACCTTGGAGGGGCCAGAGGCCAAGGCCGAATGCCGCTGATGCAACAATGGGATGGAGTCTTGGGTCCACGGGACAGGTATTCCCCTCAGGCTAATTACCTGCCTCCATGACCAGGCTGAGTAAAAGGGCAGGCAGCTGTGTAGCCTAGGAGGAACAGGAGGGTGCTTGAAGTCACTTTTTCCTCACTAGAGAACAAGCAAGGTCTTCCTCTAATTTTTCTTCAGCTGACTACAAGTCCTCTTTACATCACCTTGAACTAACAGAGAGGATGACATCCACCCCCTCCACCCAAAGCTGGGGACATCTAGAGCTCAGTGAAGCAGACAATTTATCCAACAGGTTTAGCCTTGTTTCCCTGGCTGCTGGGCTCAGTCCTTGCCCTGTCCCCATGCGGGCGGTGGGAGCCATCGGTTCTCCTCTCACTGAGGCAGGGGACAGAAAGCACCAACCTTGGCACAACCCATCAAAATCAGCCATCCCTGGTAAAGATGGTTAGTGAAGAGCCTTCCCCTCCCCTTCTCCCCCCCAGGCAGGATTGGCTGCAAACCTGTCCTTAGGGACAAGGGACAGTCTGAGCCCCGGTGGTGCCCAGGGACCCTGTCCCAGTGGTACCTTACTCAAACAGCCAGCAGAGAATGGTTTAGCGGAAACCTACCCTATGACCATCAGATGCTTGCAAAAAGAACAAACAAAAAAAGTCTTTATAGAAAATTTGACTTTTTTCCAGACATGAATTTAAAAAAAACAACAAACAAGACCTCCCCAAACTCCCCCCAAAACCACACACACACAAAAAGTCCCCCCCATCATACGTGCACATTCAGAGCAGCGCGACTTTGCCCTGCTGGACCCCTCGCCCACCCGCCACATGCCCTCCCAGCATCGCCCCGGCATGCTCGGCTCCGGCCTCACGCCGGTGGCACGGATGGGACCTTGTGTCGCTGATTGGCACCTTGTACGCTCCCTGTGAGCACAGTTTCCGCTCTGCATGGACAGCACTTATACTAATCTCTACCTTATACGCAGCAGGTACATACGGATGTGTGTAGGTATGTGTAAAGACATCCATACCCAACTGGGACAGGCGGGGTGATGTGCTGACCCAGTTGCAACACTAAGCAAAGCCACTGGGATCCAGGTTGTCGTCTTGCTCTCCTGCCTTTTGGCACCCATTCCCCCCAGCAGAGCTGGACAGCCAGCCTGAGCCCAGCGTTTCGGCTTTTCAACCTCACGTTCCTCCCCCCATTCAATTTTTCGGAGTAATTATTACAAACCAGTTGCCCATTAATAACTCAAAGCTCCGAGGCAAGCGCTAACCGTCAAGGTCTTGCTGGTAAAACTGTGATCCAGCATTAAAACCAGTGCCAAGTATTGCTTAGACAGAGGCAACACCATGCTCTGCACCCCTTGATCCCCCCGTTATTTCTGGCCTGCATCGCCGCCACCAGCCACATCCCACATTTCCTGTTGCTCGTTTGTCCTGCTCCCCCCCCTGTTTTTCCGGCCCTCCCCCCCCCCCCCCAGCCACATCCCACATTTCCTGTTGCTCGTTTGTTTATTTATTAATTTCTTTTTCTGCTGACACAGCCCAACACCCCTCTTCCCCAGTTCAATCTAATTACAGCTCCGCACAACAGAAATCGATAGTGACGCTGGTCAGATCTATTTACAGCGGCCATCAACCCCCCAGCGGAGGATCTTTTTCCTATTCCCCATCCCCCGGGCGCTGCTTTCCCAGGCAGGCTGGCAGCGGCCGTCCCTGTGTCCCCACAGGCGGTGGGAGCCGGGGATGGGGGGCAGCTGGAGGCACGGCTCTGACTCCCACCCAGGTCAGCATAGGGTGAGGGTTTTTCTTTGTGCTTCAAAATCCCTTTTTTCCAAGGTCCAAGCTCCCTCCAGGGTGGCCTGGGCTGGCCGCAGTCCATGGGGATGGGGACATGCTTCAGGGTGCTTCCACCCCTGCCTCTGGGTTATCTCCCCAGCAAATGCCCAAATCACAGGGGTTATTCCCTGGCTTCTCCTGCTCCTCCCGCGGCATAGGAGACCCCGGCAGTACCAGGACAAAGAGTGGGAGAGATGGATTGGGGTCCCCCGTGGCCCGGGATGATGCTCCGTCAGCCAGGAAGAGGTTGAGCTCACCCACAATGGAGGTCTTCCTCGCCTCTCTCCATCTCTCCCCGGCTCATTTCACAATGCCTGCGCCGCCGAGACCACCACCGCTCAGCCAGGCTTGGCTGCAACCAGCCAGCAAGCGCAGGAGTGACACGGAGGGCACGCCAGACGCCGCGGGACAGGGTGACTGCACGGAGCAACCCTTCCTTCCAGACTCCAGGCAGGCATTTTCAATCCTAGCGGCACTTCGTCCCTAAGGTAGCTGACCTGGCTGCGGAAAAACCACAGGGCGCAAATGCAAGGAGGAACCTCGTGGGGAAAAGAAGGAGGAGAGACGGCGGAAAGCAGAGGCATCCCACACGCTTCCCCCGGCAGATTTCTGCTGAGGGTTTCTGCCTCCCGGGAGACTTATGTCAGGGGGAGCACGTTTTCCTTGACTTAACCTTGACAGCTCAAAGCAAAATATCTCCCAAATCATTTCTAAAGGGGCATAATAGAGACAATCAAATAGCTGCTGTTCAGAAGCTGCGATTATGCCTCGCAGTGTGAACTCCGCGAAGCATTTAACTAATACCTGATGGCTTTGCAGGCTTCCGCAGCCTGCCAGACACTGGTTTCTCTATTATACCCACAAACCTCTGTTTTCTCAGCCCCAGCGTGCTCTCCCTCTCCATTCACTTGCAATACAACCTGTAATTTTCTGCCCACTTTGCTTAAGTGCTGGTGATTTGTTGAAATCACAAAAGACAGCCAGGGGCTTTCAGAGCCAGCATGCTGGCTGTAAGTGAGGTTAGGGGGAACAAAAAAAAAAACACACCAGCTTTTCTCTTTTTCTCCGTCAAATCGGTTCACAGCGGTGCAAGAGGACAGAGAAGCATTTAAGGGCTCAAAGGGAGGTGGAGGAAGAGATGGAGAGGAGGTACCTGATGGGGTCTGCCAGGTCAGGATGGGTTTCTTCGGTGCAGAGGTGGGACGGGCTCTTTCACTGGTGGACACCGGCCCTGAGCAAAGCTGGCTTCTCCGCATGCCTTCAGGATGGGTCTAGCCCCTGGGCTGCCTCAGTTTCCCCCTCTCCTTGAACGGGCAGAGGGATCTCAACCACTTTCATGGGGGGCAGTGGGGCATACGGCTGTGCAATGGATGTTACTGGTTCAGACCCTGCCCTGATGTTCTGGAAGGTTTCAGGGGCTGCACCTCTGAGCAAACTGGGATGAGCCCAGTGCCTCCCACAGCAGAGCAGTGTCTGATCCTGAGTTGAACTAACCTTATGGCATCTGCTCCCCCAAAGCTGGAGCAGATTCTGGACCAGAGAGCAGGGGATTTCACTTCCAAAACAGAAATCCTTTGGTCCACAGCTGGGCTGGCCGGGATGCTCAAAGCTGGGGTGACTTAGTAGCTGTGAGAGGTTTGACCTTTTTTTTTTTAACATTGTAAGAAAAGAGCCCAAAGAGATTTGTCACAAATAGGTTTCTCCAGCAGAAATTAGGGCCTTCGCTAGCTGGGAAGCTGACAGGAGAGTCAGCAGTGTAGAACGCAGGAAGAAAGAGGGCTCAAAACCCAAACCTCAACTTTCTTTTTGTCTTTTTTTTTCCTTGAAATCCCATTTGATTCTGAAAACTAACAAACACAGAGGCAAAGGGGCTGCAGTGTCAATCACACAACTGCAGCACAGAACCTGCCCCGCGCTGCTCATCCCTGCAGCATGGCAACCCTGCGATCCCCCAGACTTCAGCAGCATGCAATAAAACACCAAACCACCTTCTGGACTCCAAAACCTGTGGGGATTTTGACTGCTGTAGTCGCACAGCATCCAACAGATTTCAACCACACTGTAGTAAAAACTGTCCCATCCTAGAAACCTGCAGGTTTGGAAAACCACGCATCAGAGGCCATCCAGAGCCCGAGAGATGTGGTCAGGAGCTGCAATGTGTCTGCAGAGCTGCAGCCTCATGGCCCTGCTGGGTCAGAGTGACACGGTTGGGCCAGAGCTCCTGGCCCGGCACGTGTCCCTGTGCCACATGGCTCTGCCTCATTAGGGACAGGCTTCCCCGCTGGTGTCCCTGGCAGCTGCTGGAGGATAAGTCCCGAGGCCCAGGGAGAGCCCCTGGTCATTGGTATGCAGCCAGCGCGCTGCAGGGTGAGGCGCTTCCCCAAGCCCAGCAAATTAAATCTTCCTCTGAATGCTGCAAATGAGGAGATGAGATGAGACAAAGCGCTCGTCTCTGCATTGCTGGGTGCATTTGCCTTCCCTTGCGAAGGGTTTTAGTGACTTGTTCCGCGAACAGCTCCAGTCGACCCATACGGGGCTGCGAGGCATCACCAGCTGCCCGCACCAACACCCCCAGCCCGTTCCCCAACAGCCCAGGGGCTTTCAGCACAGCGCAGGTTGGCAGGTGGAGGGAAGGAACTGGAAACGAAAGCACAAGTCCTCGGTCCTCCGTTCGGGTGATGATGGTTCCTTCTGAGAGAGGGGTTCAGCTGGGATCGCCAATGGCTGGAGGAGACCAGCAGAATGACCCAAACGTGCAGCACAGCGGCGATGCCAGCCCCGTGGGACGCCTCGTTTTTCCTCTCCTGCACTTCTCAAGCTTTGTCTGTTTTTTTTATGGTGTGGCATTTTCAGCTTTTCCAGCGCTGAAGGAGATGAGTTTGTCTGGTCTGAGGGTGGGTGAAGGGACACAAAGAAGCTGTGGTGGCTGCAGGTGTGCTTGGCTCCATCCCTCCACATTTGCTCTATTTTTATTCTTGTCCTTTCCAGCTAAGCTGCCACCAGCCCCACCAGAGACAGCCCTGGGCTGAGCCAGCTGCATCAGACCCCTCTCATGGACACAGTTTCAGATTACTTAAAAATGGGGGTTTGTTGTTAAAAGCATTTCCTTTCTGCAGAGGTTTGATTTTTCATTCACTTTTCCAGAGACTTTCGTAAAAGGAGACCTGATGCTCCGCTCCGCTTTTCCCAGCACAAAGGCAAACCGGGCTCAACCCCTGGCTCTGCCATCCCGTCTGCTGGCAAAGTCACTTGCCCCATTTGTCCCATTTCCTCACTTTCTAGGCCTTTTTTTGGACCAAGGTCAGTTGCTTCTTATTGTCCCAGTGGAGACCACTGCCATCACAAGCTGCTAAGTGCTCATGCTGCCAGCACGGCCCGGGACCGGACCAGCTGCCTGGTGTGAGGCAGGGCTGGGCAGAGGTGCTCTGGGAGTCCTCCCAGCTGCTCCGTTCTCCTTACTCTTCTCCTGAGTCATTGCCACTTAGTGTGACGAGAGCAAATTGGTGCTAATGAAGTGCTGGAGTCAGGCAGTGCGGCAGGCAGAAGCCACAGTGCCGCGAGGGATGGCAGAGGCAGAGGAAGGTCATCACCTTCTCGGAGAGAGGGAAGACACAGGGATGGGTGGGGAGGGGGCAGCTGGAAACCCTCCAGCCCCTGAAATAAGTTTTCCTTGGAGTCAGCGGCACTTGCTCATGCTCAGCTTTGGCACCTGAGCCTCAGCTGCAGAATCCAGAGGGAAAAAGGGAGTTTGGGGTTCGATTCATCCCACAATGACAGGGAGAACCAAGTAACACCAGACAAGGAGCCTGTCCTGGGAATCTGGGGCAAGTGACATCCCTGCGACCCATGCAGCTGTGAGTCCTGTGCAGTCCACCTCTGTTCTCGCTCCTTCACACAGGAAAGGAGCAGCAAGCATCTCCCTCGGGCATCAGCATGGGCTACTGCTAAGTGACTCTCACCAGGCCGTTCCTGTTGGGCTCCTCCTTCCAAACTCCCGCTGCCTTCAGCAGCTCCCAGATCTGGCTCTCTGAGCAGGGACAATAAACAAATTCAACAATCAATGAAGCGTGTTTCATCAGAGTGCGTGTTGCTCCTGAGCCACTCTCAGTGGAGAGATGGTATCCAGACAGGGCCCAGAGCCATTATCAGCCAAGGAACATTTGCTGGAGAGAGGGAAAAAGCAGCAGGAAGAAAAAACAACAGCTTTCTGCATTTCCTGATTAAATCTGGTCTCAGGTGAATCTATCGGGTGTGAGATGGGAAGCTCCCTTAGGGTTTGGCCAAGCCAATTCTCAGACGGCTGCTGGCTTTCTTGCTCTGCAGTGCTGTGAAAAACAGGAAAATCTGTAATCCTGCGGGTTGGGGCATTCAAGCTTTGTTTCACCAGGGTTTGGGACCCTCTGAAGGGTGGGCCTGAGCAGGGACACCGGCTGCTCCCTTACCTCCAGCAGTGCACTGCAGCACGGAGCTTCCAGATGTGAGCCCTTCCCTGGCACCAGGCCCCGCTCCAGAAGGCCCAGGCGCTCTCAAGGCAGTTTCTAGCCCAACCTCAATAGGTACCACAGCCCGGCTCCAAGCATAACCCAGTTCCTACACCCAGCACAAAGCCATCCATGTTGCGAGGCAGCAGCCAGCGTGAGTGGCATGTGCCCAGGTTGGTCACCACGCACTGAGGAGGGGTCTGGGGACAACAGCGCGGCCCAGCACCCCATTTTGCCTCTCAGGGGGAGCTGGGGGGTGCTCGGGGATGGGGGGTGACACAGGGCAGCTGCTCGGACCCCGCTGGGGACCCTGCCCAGTCCCTTGGAGCGCATCCCCCCACCAGGCTGGCCTAGGCCCGGGGTGCTGCTGGGCCCCCCTCACTGCT
>NW_010537667.1:0-2102 GCF_000687285.1 Phaethon lepturus | reverse complement strand
GGCAGACGCGCCGTCGCTGAGGCTGCCCCCGCGCTCCGCGCAGAAGCGCGGCCCACTCCAGACAGCGTGCTCCAAGACCGTGCTGGGGACAGCCTGGAAAGCACCCCCGGCACGTGACTGTACTGTCCCCTGGCTGGCTGTCACCATGCTGCTGCTGGCTGTCACCGTGCTGTCACCGTGCTGCCGCGAGATTTCCGCTGCTCCTGGGCACCACACCAGTACTCGCCTTGCACGCAGCGCCCGTTACCGGCACGGACTGGTAAGCGTAATGAGAACTGGGGAAGTAACAAGGTGTTACAAGTGACTCCTTACCAAACAAGTACAACTCTTGAACTTCGGAGGTGGACAGTTTTATAGGATTTGTAATGAACTTGGCCTAATCGTGTCTGAATTTGACCAGCCAGCACTGCACCTCTACACACAGGAGGCTCTGGAAACCAGCAGGAGCAAACCCTCCCGAGACCGGGCCTGGGAGGCACTCACTGGAAACGCACGTCCTGGCCTCCTCTCACACACAGCACGAGCACGAAAGACAAGTGATGGACGAGACAGTTTTTGTCTCCCTGTTTTGTGCCTCATCCAGAGGCATCTCTCCAGGGAATAAACTCATTTGCAAGCAGATGAGAGAGTGATGGGGAGCCCGACAGGAACGCAGGAGTCTGTTCCTGCAGAAGTATTGCATCTGAAGAGTAATTAAAGCAATGAAAAGTTGCTGCTAATAAGAGCTGAAGCTCCCGGTGTCAAAATCCCGTAATGAACTCGCCAAGTGCCAAACAGTTTTCATCCTCTTAGGAGGACCATGGACAAACTTGTTTTCCTGCCTTAAAGTATATCGACTTTAACAAATACACTTTTCCGATTAGGAGCCTATAAAGCAGCTAAATTCAGTTAAACAGGCGACAAGGGCTCACTCAGGCAGCAGCAAGGACACCAGGAGAACATTCACACAAGGCTGGAGGACACTATGGAAAGAGCACAGCTGATTTATATTTTCCATTCTATATGTGCCCAGGTGTTGCACCCTTCTACGGAGCCTCTGTATGCCCAGTAAAGCACTAAGCAAAGATCTCATATTCTGCTCAGCAAGAGTTTGGTGCGATAACTTAAATGGATATGCTTTTTCCAGCACTTACAGAGCTTTTACTCCTCAATAACTATTATTTAAATGCATCTGCCCCTTTCACACTTTTTCCATGGAAATGCAAGATTTCAGGGAGGCAGCCATACTCCTCTCACCTTCCACAGTGACAAACAACCAGAGTCATCTCAGGAGAGTGCACGATTTGTGGATAAATCCCTAATGCATGCAGAAGCTCTTATAGCGTAATTTTGTGCCGTTGCTCCGAGGTTACCGAGCCCAAGATGCTATCAGCAACACTGACACGCGGCCCATCTTTTACATGAGAGAAACGTAGCATTTGGTGTAAATCCAGGAGGAGGTACGCAATAACGGATGAGCCCAGCCTTCAGCAGCAGCCTCTGCGCAAGGCAGGGTATTGATTTCAACATGATGAGAAAATGAAGAAGGATGATACGTTTCATATTATTGATTCTATCTATTAGCAATAACGGCAGGTCACTCCATCCTCCCCGGCTGCCTCCCTCTCGCGCTGCGTGAGCGCACGTGGTGGGCATGGGAGAGGGCTGGCAGCCTTGGAGAGGTTTATTCTGGGGCACTCGCTGGTGACCAGCGGCGACCGAAGAGCCTGACTCGGAGCAGACCGCTGCCGTCGCTCTTGGCGCGCAGAGCGTGGTTCTCGCTGCTGGTCAGGAGCAATTGGTCCCAGGGTCACCAGCACAGGGGACAGTGTCAGTGGGAGGGTCTAGGTCCCTGCAGCTGGGGCTTACCAGTAACAGAGCAGTTAGATGCCCTCCAAATCTGTCACCGTAATAATCTGACAATGACAATGGAAGCAGCCAGAGCTGGCCCGGGGAGGGGGAATCTCCAAGGTCTCACAGCTTTAACCGAAATCCTTTTACTGTTCTAAAAACAAGTTACTTTAAAGAGTAACTTTAAAACACTTACGAGTCAACGCGTTTAGCCGAGAGCACAGAGAACGAGCCCTTAGCAGAGGCGGCGATAGCGCCTTTCTCTTTATGAC
>NW_010537666.1:0-3936 GCF_000687285.1 Phaethon lepturus | reverse complement strand
TGGTTTTTTGGCTTCATTTGTGACAAAGGGGGGTAACGCTCCGTCCTTCTAAGTACCCGTTTTGTCTATCCAGAAATCCTAAGTTTCCAAAAGGTTTTTTAAAATGAAGGGTACATTGAAAATTAAAGAAGATAAACATGTACAAACAAACTAAATCACTACTACATTAAAAACAAAGGTCAGCACGGGGAATAAACTGCCTTCACCATCAACTCACAAAAACTCCACAGAACAACTTGTGGGGAGGTGTACAATGTAAGTCATGTAAATACTACAAATGCGAGATGAATTGTCCCCCTGCTCTGACTGCTGACACTGAATTCTTACAGATTTTACTCCTTGCAGTCTTAAATTTTATGCCAAAACAAAACTGCAGTCGTTAAAAATCTGACGAGAAAATCTCTGTAGTACATGCCCACTCAGCTTTAGTTCTAGAACTATCAAAAGTACACTTAAATTATACAGAAACTGTGCATGTCCCAAAGAGCAAGCCTCGGGGAACAGTTTTGTTCTGCTTTGGGCTATCGCACACTGAAGCCCATCACACAGACTTCAGCCTTTTCAGTAACAAATGAAAGACTGGAAATGCTCCTGCCCCTCTCAGAGACATATTTTGGAAGATGAGAGAGATCTCTCTTCAAAACTGTCAACTTTTTTCACTTTAGTTTTCTTTGTAAAGCTGCATGCCAGATATTCCACAGGAACACAATGCAAATGGAAAAGCTGAGAAACATAAAGTCTATAGGTATACATACAAATACATACATGTACATATGCTTACACGTGTGTATGTACGTTCTTATACGCACTTACAGGCAGTCCCGACCCGGCGTTAGCATGAAGGGAAGGGAGCAAGCCCCCACGTTTCAGAGCTGCAGCCGGAGCCCCCCATGGCTTCGGGGGGAGGGGGAAATCCCCAGATCTCTGCAGCTAAAGTTTTAAACGTACAAGACACAGTTATCGACTTAGTGGCTTACCTTCAGGCAGTGTCTAGACTGGGAAGTACGTACAACGTTAACGCAACTACTGTCACCACAGAGGCCGTGAAACACCAAGTGTTTCGCTGCCTCTGCTTTAAAAGGGCAGAGAAAACTCCGGTGTTTCACCATGCACAGAGAGTTTCAAAAAGAGACAGAAAAAAGCATCTGGCAGCCTCCCCCCTCTCTCCCCCCCGCCCCCCTCACTCTCTCGTTGTTGGGGTTTTAAAGGAGTTGATGGAGGAAGATTTATCAAGTACTGAGGATGCCTGGCCCCAACCTTGCTGTTTCTGCTGCTTCAGGGCTCCGAGGAAGGACGAGCATGCCGCAAGAGCCCGCACAACATGATCCAACAACAACAAAGTGCAGATAAATCTGCCCCCTCTGAGCGCAGAATTACTTTGTGACTGCCACCAAAATCTGCCATGTCCAACAGGCCTCCTCAGCATCTGTGAGTGTATTGCCCTCACCTACTCTTCAAAAGTGGTCCAAAGCAATAAAACCAACCAGCACATAACAAAGCTGTCACTGTACAAAGACAGCCAAGGAACTCACAGAATTAGCACCAAACTGGTGACAAAATACATCCTGACAGCAAGTTCTGTGCACATAATTTTCTACAGTGTCTGGGCGATTGCTTTACTGCTCTGTAACGTAAGCCATACATCACCATATCCACCAGAAGAGGTCCAGCTGAATAGACAAGAGCTTTTATTTCCTTATTTTCTCACTTCTAATGATGTCATTATCTCCCAAGTCATATTCAAGGTACTTGGCACTGTTGCATACAATGTAAAATCAGAGACATTCGCAAGAGTATTAGAGGAAAACTAGACAAACGTAACCACCATCACAGAAAGTGAGTAAAGGTTGAAACTGGCAGATGGGAAACCCTCCTGGTGCTAAAAATTTTCACATAAACAGCTTAAAGCTAAATTCCACAACTGCAAAAACTGCCACGATAACGGGAAATGCTGCTGTTAACCTGAAACCCTCGGCAGAGGAGTTGAGCTACTCATACAACCCTTGTGCGAGGTCCTCAATGTCACCCTCGCCTCTCCTACCTTCCGCGGGCGACGGCTCCTTCCGGCTCACCGGCGCTGCGGGGGGGAGCAGTGCACCAACGCGGAGAGCTTCCTGGGAGAGCCAGGGCAACTGGACAGGTTCTGGTGACAAAAACCTCCCTAATCCAGAGTTTCTCTGGAGAGGTGAGGAGTTCGATTTACACGTGGACATGAGAAAGTGCCTCAGCACTGGAGGGGAAACAACACAGCCAATTAACGAAGTGGAAGCGAGCGCAGGGCTGTGCTCAGCCTAGAACATGCCGGACAGTGGCTCAGGGCTGGCAAACAACGCGAGGTGTGCACCGACGTGTACCCGCTTCTTGCCTGCGGACAACGCAATTCTTGCCTGGTAAAAGCTGCTGGAGGAGGATCATTACATGTGAAATACAGTCACAAAAGGCATACAACACTTAGCAGTAAGAATACTGAAAATACAAATTAGATACCTTAATAGAGTATAAATACAACGGAGTATAAATTATAATCATTCCAGGACTCGTTAACTTGTGTTATAGATGCTGTGTATATATACCTGCATATGCACAGATATTGTAATAGTCTAAGGATCCTCTTCCGTCTTCCCTCCAGATTAAAAAAGAAAAGAGCCACTGAATACCAGCTGTCACAAGATTAATGGTCACTGTGATGGTATGACAGTGTAAGTTTTCTGTGCTCTTTAGTAAGAAACCTGCAGATTATCCAATGTGCTGCATGCGTACCTATTTTGACAACACAGCCAATTTCGTTCAACCCACATGCAGTTCAAACCTTCACAGCGAATCCCATCCGTACCAGAAGGAAATGGAGCAAGTTCTCTGCAGTGAAAAGGCCCTTATTTCTCTAGAACCGTGCCAATCATAGCCTAAGGGCTCACAAAATGAAGTATGTGCCACCCTTCGACATTCCTCTTAATGTCAATTTTGCCCACTGCTTCGAAGCACAAAACCACTTCCACTAGGTGCTACTATAAACAGGAAAACATACCATAAAGCTTTAACAAGCCATTTTATTCCTCCTATCAGCCCTTCGCTAGACTTTTATTCTGTTTTAAAATACATTAATAGAAACTTTTTTCCTGTGCTTATTCCACACACATATCTGCATGATTTACATCCCTTTGTAGCACAGCTCGAACTTTACTTTTTCCCTTTTTAAACCCTTAAGTCCTTTGTCTTCAGTGTATTCTCTATTGCCTTTTTTAATTACTTGAAAATCTTGAACTTCTCCTTCAGAAGGATTAGACTGTTTTCCCATCAGTGTTCAGAAATTCAATTGCAATATGAGAGTTTTTCCCCACCTGTAAGAAACCCAAAGAAACAGGGACAAGGAAGAAAGATGAAACTGATGGCAGAAGTCGAAAAAAAAAAATCCCCCTTGTAACAGTCAACAGAACAGCAAAAAAAGGGGAAAAAAGTGAAAAAGTCACCCAGAATATATACCATGTAAGCATGGGCACTCTTGCAGAAAACCTAGTCAGCAATCCAAAGCCATGGGAAACTTAAATTAGAGCTAAGGTCCACAATAGCAGAGAAATCTGTACAGATAAAAGCGGCTGCTCAGGTTGCAGGTATACTTAGTCTAGATCTCTTCAGATTTGCAAAGGAACTTTACTAGTTTTATTAATTTTTTTCTTAAATAATCAAGAGATTTGAGTGTATCCACATTACACAGTAAAGAAGATTAAGTTTTTTTCTTTAATCAAAATATCCATATGCATGTGCGGTATCTTCCAAATGGTAGGTGGATTCCCACTGCTTATCACCGCTCCGGGGTGCATTCTGCTATAGTTAACTCATGCACAAAACACTCCTACTACATTTAAGTAACGTTAAGGTTCTACGAAACACAAGCAAGAAGAAAACCCCTCAAACCATGGGAAAAGCCCGGGTGTTCAG
>NW_010537665.1:253-6088 GCF_000687285.1 Phaethon lepturus | reverse complement strand
CTGCTGCCGCCCCGGTGCCCCAAGGGCGCGGGCGCTGAGGGCCCGCGGCCCTGTCACTGACACCGTCAGGCGCCGCCGGCCCTGTCTCTGCACGCCTGTGCTCTCCTCTCCGCCTCATATGAGCTAAAACTGCTGCCCCCGCTTCGCCTAAGCCAAACTTCTCAGGCCCACCGGAGCGGGAGGCTGTGCCTCGGCTCCGGGGGAAGGAGCTCGTGAGGCGCTGACGGCCGCAGCGAAAAGGCCGCGCTGAAGTTTCAGCCTCCCTCTGTGCTGAGGAGGGGTTGGAAGACTGTCTTAAGCAGGAAGAAAAGTCAATACCATCAGGAATTACTCGCTAGGAAACTTGTAGAGCAATTTTATAAATACCAACAAGTTACTGGAATTAGGCGGTATTTGCCTGGTGGTTTTAAAGGGCCTTTTGCTTGCCAAGCTCGTCATCGAGTGGGACAAGCTGCTCAAATTAGCTTCAGCCCTGGAAGAAGGGTGGCTGCGATGCCAGGTATTTAGCAGGGAGCTTCTAGGGAAGTTAACGAGGTTTGGTCCTGCCCATCAGAAGTTAGATGCCGCAGCTTTTTCTGTCCTCAGCTTTCCACCCCCGAAAGGTGGACGCAGCCACGGCATCCATAGCGAGATGCATGGATTTATATGAGAAAGCACGGGTGTCTTTCGTTTTCTGCAGTTGCCTGTGTGGCTGAATTTTCTGGGTTTAACATACTTTCTCATCTCCAGTAGCGTTGTGGCAGACTCGTAGCTGATTGACAGGCAAGCTGAGAGGAGAATTCTATGAGCTTGTGCTGCATCCTCTTTGTATTTCCTTACCATAAAAACATGTGAAATGGAGCTGGAGTAATAGGTTAAAATATTAATAGTTCAAAAATAAGATGCATTGGAAAGACGCTGCATTTTTTTTGCTCCTTTTCCTGGAGGACCATGCGGCCAGGAATTCAGAGAGAGGACTAAATATAAAGAAATCTCAACAACATACCCGTGCTAGTCAGCCTAAAGAGTTATAAGGCTGTTACAGCTGCAACTGATACTAAAAATCTTCCCCCAAAATTTTTGCCTCTTGAGATGTCACTGCAGGGCAGAGTAAAAGCTGTTCTAGGCTTTACCCCAACCTGCTTAGCAAGTGAGAAAACCGTCAGACAAACGCAGCGTACATTAATGTGTGTAAACTGTGCCCTTAAATCCTGGTCTGAATAACGCTTATGTCTTGAGCTGTGTCGTGGAGAGGAGGAGGGATTTTGGCTGAGAGGTGGTGGCGAGTGAGAAGTTGCTCCTGACTCTGCTGTATGGGTTTCTCCTGCGTAAAGTCTCCCAGTAGAAGCAGAGTGCTGGTAGCAGTGCCGTGGGCTGCCTTGTGAGCACCAATACTCCCTTCAGGGATGTTGACAACCGAGACCAAGTTCCCTTCTGAGGATTATGACACCAGGCTGAGTCCATTAATTCGTTACAGCGGGGGAACTGTAGCTTACCAAGCGGCTATAAGGGATGAGCTGTGTTGAATCAAGGAGGATGTAGCTCTGTTTCTTCAGCCTTGGCTGAAGGAGAAAAAAAAAGATAGTTACAAAGCAAAGGCAAAAAGTGACCATTAATTGTGAGAGGTGACAGGGTGTTGCCCACAACCATGACCTCTGGGGTCTTTGTTGCATGAGAATTTTGAACCGTAGAAACAGAATATCCCGAGTTGGAAGGAACCCACAAGGATCTTCGAGTCCAAGTCCTGTTGGACTATCAAAAGGTTTGCTAAAATCAAAAAAACCCATTTGGGGTGCCACAAACATCCATTGCCTTCCCTTCGTCCACTAGACAGGTTGGTGTAAAAGGAAATGAAGTCAGTACAGCATGAAGAATCCACGAAGAACATTTCTGGGGAAATGAGAGATTCTGTAGTGTGAATTTCTTAAAAATCATTTAGATTTATTCTAAGCTGTCAACCCATCAATTTTCATGCTGTGATTTTTGGGAGAATGGCGTATCTTTCATGTGTAGCCATGAATCCTGCTTTAAAGCTCAAAAACTTAATTCAGGCATGAATCAAAATGGAGAGGAGCACTGGCTTGTATCTAAAATTGCTTCTTACCCTCCTTGAAATACCCACCCAGGGCTGGGAGTAAATGAGTGCTAATGATTCCTCTGCCTTTTTTTTGTCAGCCATCCTATGACCAACGGCCCCTTGTCTTTTGTAGTAGGAAGATCGATGCTTAGGAAACAGAAGTTGTTCTGGCAAACTGGACTTCTCCTGCCAGAAGCATCCCAGAACCATCTACTGGCACGTGCTGGGGGTCGGACCTATTGATCTTGGGTTTCTCACTTGGAGGCGCTTTTGAGCTGATTTGTAGAGCATTCAAGCCCCCAGCTTCAGTCCTTAATTGTGGCTGCTCCTAAAAATCAGCCTCCCAAGTCTGTCCAAATTAGACACCCAGGGGCAGATGCTCCTTCTAGAAAAGTTGCCCGAGTGAGGCCTTTCCCCAGAGACACCTTGCCCGTGAGCGGAAAATGGCCAGAACTGAAGCTGAGGAGCTCCTGACCGCCTTGCCGAGGCTCCAGGTGAGCTCACTCGCCTCGTTCCCTGCGCTTCCTAGCTCCGTGCTTCCATCCCCCTCGCGCTGTACAAGCCCTCAGGAGTCACCACCCCTCTCCTCACCCAGCTCTAAGGAAGACAGTAGTCGAGATCGAGAGCCAGCATTAAATTGAGTTTTGGAGACTGCCTGGAGCACGCTTTTGGTCTCTGCATGAAATGAGGCCCCAGCTGTCACCCCAGGAGCGCTCCTTGGAGAACAAGCCTGTACATATGTGCCTGACAGAGCAGCGAGGAACACGTCAATGATCATGAGGAGGTTGTTGCTTTGCTGTGGTTCAACGCAGACTACTCAGCTGTTCGAATAATTTCTAAATGCCTTAGTGAATGCTTTGGAAACCTGATTTCGTACAAGCCTGGGATAAGGTGAGAGGTCCAACTTTGAGGCTGAGATTCCCAAACGACAACCCCCTAAAAATGACATCAAGATTTAAGTCATGTCTTACATGAGAGCTGATCAGAGCTTGTGGCACCCCAAAGTGGCAGCGTCCGCTTGGGGTCATTCTGGCTGGTGGGTGCTCTTGGTGTCACAACCTGGGCAGATGCACCAACCCCGCTGCTGTCCAGGAGGAGGGTACATTGGCTGATGAGTTATTTTGTGCTGTTGATCTGCTACCTTGAGACCAGCAGGTAAAACCTGATACCGCAAAGTGCTCCAGAATCCCTATGCACCCCTTTAATTAGAAGGAAAACAGCAGTATATGGGGAAAAGAAACGTCTTTCCAAAGCCGGAGCACATGGATAATGTAACCGTGACACAGACACCCTCCCACGGGCTGCAGCTCCTACAAGAAAAGCAAGTAGCTGCAGCAGTTGTCGGTGCTGCTGAGCACAAGCACGTCCATACGAGAGGGAGATGTTTTAAGCGCTGACACAGATTTGGCTGACGAACGTGGTGCTGGCACGCTGTCTCCTTTGAAATAGCAAACACGCTGCCGCAAAACGTGCTTGCTTTGTGGTGCTGTGTCTGTCCCCGTGTGCTGTGAGAGTGGCTCCCAGGGAGTTCACCCCATGAAGCGGTGCGGTTCCTGCACAAGGGCTGGAGGAGACGTTAAGTCCCGGAGGGCGAAGTTGAGTCCCCTGCCTCCTTTCAAGCAGCTGGCTCTTGTGATGGTTGTCCTACTCCTCCCCAGACCTATATGAAAAAAAAACAACCAACCAAGCAGGATGCAAGCTGCAGGGAATGTTTTCAGTCAGTGCTGTCCAAAAAAACAAGACTTTTTTAAAAGTTTATTCCAGTTAAAAAGGCAGTCCTGCAATTCCAGGTGACCTGGCAGTGTCCGTGGGGCAGAGGTCTTTGGTGATGACAGCATAGACCCATTCAGAGCAAGGAGCTGGGCAATAGATTCCTAAATTAATCTGTTTGGGTTGTTTTCCCCAGATGTTCTTAAAGCCACAGAAATAATGAGATTATTCCTTGCAGTTCCAGGAGCATAGTCATTTTGTCCTGACCTGCAGCTCCCTGCCTGCCCTGACAGAAGGCTGCTTCCCTGCTCCCTTCTCTCTACAAGCCGAGGAAGGTGTAGCTTGTCTTGGAAGGTGGTATTGCGCTGCAGGGGTGGGGCTGGGTTTCGGCAGGGCAAGGAGGACACCCACGTAGGTGAGTGAATTTGAAATCGTGGCTCTGGCCACTGGAGCACTGGGCTGGTTTTATTTCCAGGAGTTATTCAGGGGAAAAAGAAACCAAAGGATAGGAGATGGCTGTAGCCTGCTGGGACTTGCTTAGAAACCCCGAGAAGCGCTGACGGACGGACCCTGCTCGGCCTGGGGACCATGAATCCCCAGCTCCGTCAATGCTGGCAGTGCCCGTGCAACGGCTGCCTGCTCCGGCACGGGTGGCTGGCAGCACCGTGGGGCAGTGCCATGGGGCTCCCTGCCTCTGCTGCCTTTTGGGGCATCTTCGCTGTGCTGACCTACTCCCCTCCCAGGACCGTAAGGGCCACTAAGATGATTAAGGGATTGGAGCAGCTGTTGTAGAAGAAGAGGCTGAGAGAGCTGGGACTGTTTAGCTTGGAAAAACGAAGGCTGGGGGGGATTCTGATCCGATCTATTAATACCTGGTGGGGGGTAAAGAAGACAAGAGGCAGATGCTCTGAGGAGTGCCCAGTGAAAGACCAAGCACCAAGCTGCAACAGAAGTACACGGATTTGAGTTAAACTTCAGAAAAGCTTTTTCTGTGAGGATGGTCAAGCACTGGCACAGGCGGGCCAGAGAAGTTCTGGCATCTCCGTACTCGGAGATACTCAAAACCCAACCAGATGTGGTGCCAAGCTCTGGCTGAGCCTGCTCTGAGCGGCGGAGAATGGATGAGCATTTCCAAATGTCCCTTCCCACTTCAACTATTCTGTGTCTTTGATCCGTTGTGGCTCGGTGATGAAACCCGCACCCAAGAGGTGCCAAATCTCTATGGGAACGGATTTGAACAACCAGCTGAGCTGGTTGGGCTCCGTCCTCGGATCTCTGGACCCCTGCTTGGGGTCGGGCCCTGTGGGGTGTTCCTACCACAGGTACAAAAGACATAGAAACCAGGGCTGTAGCCTCAGTGTGGCAACCTCATGCCACCGTGGGTGATGCTTCCCGTGCCCAGCAGCCAAAATTGGGCAACATCTCAGCAATTCTTGCGAAGCTCAGGGAAGGTGGAAACCCCTTCCGCTGCTGAGGGGGAGAAACCTGCTCTCCTTTCGGTGAAACCAAAAGCCACCACAGGAGGAGTGTTGATCCTTTCCAAGCACCTGAGAAACACCCAGCTGAGCCCAGCTTTGCCCCTCGGTCCAGAACATTCATAAAGACAACACTGGAAATGGCATTTAAACCGCAAAAAGCACCCGGCAGCCCCACGTGCTGGCTCTGGCTGGAGGTGTGGGGCAGGGCTGCACCCAGGCGATGCCAGAAATCACAATTATTCCCCATGAGACTCCCCACCTGCTACGCTGAATCCCCCCCCACTTACCCTGCACCTGGGCAGCGGGGCCAAAGAAACACCTGCACAGCAACACCGTCACTCATTAAAGGTTTGTTTTTATTTCTGGTTTAAAATCAAAATTAGTCATTCTCTGTAATTACATTATATATATAGATTTATAGAGACATTATAGAAAAGAATTTTTTGCTTTTGTTTTTCTGCAAAAATCTGTAAATAAAAAATAAAATAAAACCAAACACAAAAAAAAAAAGGTGGCAGCTTCTGTCCTTCCGTCTGTCCGTCCCTCTGTCACTCCTCCTGCCCCTGCCCTCCACGGCGCTTCCCAACAGAC
>NW_010537665.1:0-241 GCF_000687285.1 Phaethon lepturus | reverse complement strand
TGGGGCCACATCTCACTACACTCCCTACAGCCGCAGCCAGGGAGGGACAGGAGCACGTGGAGCTGGAAAGAAGAAACGCCAGCAGAATATATTAATATCTCATATTTCATTTTATTTAAGTCCTGGGGACTCCAGGTGGCAAAAAGGGCAGCAGTCCCCACGGCCCAGGCAACTCCTGGAAAGAAACGGCGTGGTTTCCAAAGTGCAGGTCCTTCCGGGACAGGGCACGGGCCCTCGAGCA
>NW_010537664.1:4268-4496 GCF_000687285.1 Phaethon lepturus | reverse complement strand
GCAGGAGAAGTTTCATAACGAGATACCTGCCGAGCAGCGCAGGCGCGACGCCGAAGGGCGGCTGGGTGACGAGTTCAGCACACGACGAGGGGAAAAGGCTCCTTACCTTTGCGAATCCAGCACAGCCGACGGCTTCAAGCCAGGGAGAGAAAAATACAGTGTCGTATTCCCACATAGAAGGGGAGAATTAGGGTGGGGGAGAACAAGCTGGAGGGGCTATTTTTTCTG
>NW_010537664.1:0-4115 GCF_000687285.1 Phaethon lepturus | reverse complement strand
GCTCCTGCTTTGAGCTGCGCTTGCCGTCACCGGCAGACGAGCCTGGGACATCCAGCTCGTTGCGCTTTCAGCCGGGAGGGAGGAGCGGCAAACGCCCCACGGCTCGTTTCACACCGGATTTACATCGTTCCTTTACTAAAACCGCTTTTAATGTTGCGTATGGAGAAATCTTACGTACGTGGCTGTTCGCAGGAAGGCTTTGTTCAACTTCTGGCTTTGGGGAATTAGCGGCCGGTAGCCTGGTTGTCGTTTCCCCGGCTTTAGCGATGAAGGGTTGCCGGGGGTTTTTTTGAGGCTGTGGCTAAAATCTAGAAGGGAGAGGTTTGTCTCTGTGCAGCTCCCGGGTGTGCTCCAAGTCACAGCACGAGGTGGGAGAAACACATGCAAGAGGGTGCTGGAACGGTCGGAGGTGCTGGAAGGGTCGGAGATACGCGAAATGCTGACCCTCCGTTTTCCAGCAGCACCGCGGAGCAGACCTCCTGCCTCCCGAAGCAGATGTCTTTACCTAAGACTAGACCCAAAGACTGGTCCAGATCAGCCAAGGCAAATTGCCAGAGCGATGCCAGGTGGTCCTGAGGCTGCAGATCACGGCCGCCGCGCCAGTCCTCCCGGAGCGGTGCCCCAGCTTCGCCTTGGCCCGCTTGCCTTCCGCAATAATTCCGGGCAGGTGGCAATACAGCAGAATTATTTAAATGCTGGCACTCTCTTCCCGTCTGCCTTGTATTATCTATCTTATTTTCTGTTTCCATGTGTTATTCATAACGGTTTTCGTGTCAGCTTGTTTGCCAGCCGGCTGCTGGGGAAGCCTGTGGAGGCAGGCAGGCTTGTTCTGCATAAAAGGCCATAAATAACCTGAAAACTGCCGAGCGGTAACACATTTCGGGGGCTTGTGCTTAATACTGGGAGACTTCCTGCAGCATCATCTTATATTTGCAGCCACTGGCAGTTAACTTTGGGGTCTTTTCCACTGCACCAGCTGATTTTTCCCTCTGTTAGTTCTCTCTGCAAATTAAAGGACAGGGAAGGTGATGTTCTAATAGCATTTTAGTGTCTCTTCAATAGCCCCCTGGGAGAAGCTCATTTCTGATCGGAGGCATCGGCATAAAAACCCCTCGGAGGGTGAACAGGCACTGTGCAGGGAGCGGCGGATTCCTTCTGCTACCATCCAGGTGTACCGAGCACTTCAAAATAGGGCGTAATACAAGCCCTTTGATTCACTGGTGAAAGAGTCCCGCGATTCAGCTCTTGACAAGAAAATCTAATTTGTGTTTAGCAGAGGAAAGCCATTATCCCACCGCAGGAGCGAGGTGGAAAAGCAGCGGCGAGAGGGGTGCTGAGAACCGTCCCCTTGGCGTGGGACCGGCACCAGAAGCAGGAGGGGCAAGCTTTTAGGAGACAGCCCTTCTCCAGAGCCCTTAGGGCTGAAACCGAGGGGCCGGGCCGAGTGCTGGGGATCCTGGGGGGGGGGACAGGCGACAAATACCCTCCGGCTCCTGGCCAGGCATCACGTGCCCGGGCAACGCCGCAACTGCCACGGTGCCCGAGAACGGCTGCGGAGGAATGACCTTCCTCCAGCCCCTCCCTTGGCACCCAGTTTGTGACCGAGCGCATCCACCTCCGCCCCGGGTTCCTCCAGTCCCGCTGTGCCGCAGGGAAAGGGCTTCTGCGGTTTTTCTTCTTTGTTCCTGTTTTTTCTGTTAACTCATTCTTGGCACTTAGGAATAAAAATTCCAACCCTACGCTCCAAGAGGGAAAAACTTCACGCAAAACACATCTACCCCCTCCCGAGCTCTCCGAATAGAAATACATATATCTGAGACGTCACTTTTTTTGTCGGAAAAACATTACCTGGAGAGAAGATACACATCGGCAGGAGCCGAAGTATCGTACTTCCGCTGCCAGCCTCCTCCCGGTCCCCAGCACCCCATAGCCATGGGTCAGGCCCCTTAGTGCAGGGGGTATTTACTGCGTTGGGGACGGGGTGGGCAGCGCCTGAACGCTTCTGTTCTGCAGCCTTGCTCCTCCTCGGGGTTGTGGAGTGGTTTACAGGGAGCTGGTTTAGCAGGGAGTTGCTGGGATGCCGAAGGATGGAGATACCCAGGATCTCGTGCAAAGCCACGGAGGGAGTCCGAGCATCTTCGAGAGTGCTTCTGCCTTGGGTGCATCTTTCTTTTCAAAGAGCAATGGGAGGGAAATGGTTTCCGTTGGCGTGAAGGGCAGCGTTTAATAGGCAGCTCTGGATGATCTGGGTTGGGGACCGGAGAGCCGGAGCCGGCGCTGCGCGCAGCCGTGCCTCTGGAGGGGGAGTTCGGCCGGACGCGGGGCACGAAGGCGCTTGCAGCAAAGCTCGTTCTCCTGAAACCCATTAACTAACCCGGGCTGTGTATATGAGAGCGCTGGAAATTCCTGGCCGCCTGAGATCCCCGATAGCTTTGCGTTTCTTTTAAATCAAGTTGTGAATGATCAAATTGTGACCGCTCTAACTAGGAATACACAGAGGCTCCATTAGGAGGGAGCAGACTTTATTTTTTCGGGACAGCTATCTGACCAGGACTTTCGGAGAAGTCGGCTATCGCACCGTGCAGCAAACAGGGCTTTCTGCTTAATCCTTTATTCTTTCTTTCTTTTGGCAAAAACGGACAGAACTTCATTTTCTGGCAATTACCTGGAACTGTGAGCACTAAATAGCTCCAGCAGCAATGCTGAGAAGGAGGGGGCGAGGAAGAACAACACCCCATGTACGCTAGCTGCGGAAAGCTTGCAAGAAAAGCAAGAGCAGAAGCTCGACACACCAAATAACCACAATTGCTAGCAGATTTATGGATCACACCATGATATACGGAGGATCTGAAGCTAGGCAGGGCATAACATAATAAATCAGGCGAAGCCAAGAACCCACATGCTGCCTGCTTCCTCAGAGCAGGTTGCTGTAGGCTTCTATTAAAAATTCACAAAAAGAATTGAGGAATGGCTGCGCTCATTTGCAGGGTAAAGATAAGGCAATAGGTGTGTTAATGTGCAAAATGAAAGAAAAAGAAGTTTCTTGCAAATGAGAACACCTACTTTTACTCAGATAATTTAATGAGGATTTTACCCTTGACTTCATCCAAATTAGATGAAAATCACCACTGTATTAAGTGATCACAATTTAATGCGCACAATTAGGTTATACAACTTTATATTTTAGGACAAATCCTGTTTCTGGCTCCCCTCAGAAGATGCCAAGTGAGGCCGTGAGGGCACAGCCCGCGGGGACGAGGGGCTCCGGAGCGTTGGCCGCTTTGATGGGTGAGAAACCGCAGTCTGCAGAAACTTTTAGCTTTAAGGAGATTTTTACAGAAGGGCACACAGCTGCCGACCTTCTGTCTTGCCAGAGCCAGACTGAGCCCTTGCTCCAAAGCAGTGGCTGTGCTGGAGCATCCAACAAAGGTCTCCGTCCCTGCTCCCCCCGTTCCTGGGTGAGGGATGCTCGGGGGGGCGAGCGGCCGGCTCCGAGCTGCCCACTCGTGCGCTCGGAGCGGGGCTGGGCTTGCGTGGGGCTGTCCAGCTGCTTAACTGGCACCAAGGTGCTGCGGCCACGTTCCTCTGAGAAGTGTCTTGGGGGAGAAAATTAACACCCAGAGCTGGCAAATAAAAGGCATAAATTCCCAGGGAACTCGCAAGCGAAGTGTGGTAGAAAAACCCGGCTGCCTTTAAGAGAAGAGGTGTTGAATTCAGTTGTATTTTCTGTATGCGAAAGCAAACCATGATCAAGAGCAGAGCTGCGTTCTCCGAACCGGAGAGCGGCTGCGGTCCCTCCCACGAGCCGGCCCTGGTTCCCGTGCTCCCCGCCACGTGCCACAGCATGATGCCGATTAATTCCTTTTTTCCTTTATTTCCTTTTTTTTTTCCTTGCAAATGGCGACCTGAGCCGGCTTCGCAGCAGCAGTGCGAGTGGCTGCGCCGTGCCGCCGTCCCCCAGGTTGTGCGATCTGCCAGCAATAGTGTTTCATTAATAACTGCTGTGGTGGGTACCGGAGCCCAGTGGGGGTCAGGGGAGCTGAAAATTAATCCTTCTGCCCTCTCCCTTCTCTCCTCCTGCCAAGAGCATCGTCAGGTGAATGACATCAGGTCCC
>NW_010537663.1:0-2362 GCF_000687285.1 Phaethon lepturus | reverse complement strand
GCACCCCCGTGCCTGCGCGCCGCCGGCAGCAATTCCAGCCCTTCCGGGTAAAAATCACGGTAGATCCAAAAACCTGTAACTAAGCACCGACAGGTCAAGAAGCGCCAGGGAAACCGTCACCCTGAGGCGGCCCCACGCGAGCCTGTGGTGTCCACGCAGGACTCGCCTCCGCGCGCCGAATGCCGGGTCGGATGGACGCAGGCATCCACTGGGAATGGAAAAACAAAACACAAGGGAAAAAACCCTCATGGCTGAGCACATCGGGTGTGTTTTGCAGCACTTTAAATAAGACGCTGGGCACTCGCTAGAGAAAGCAGCCGTCTGGAGGGAACCCATTTAACTCGGCTGCTCTTTCCTTTAGGAGAATCCCACCGAGCTACCCGTTAGGGGCCCGCTTTGCCCGTCCCGTGTCCCACCAGCCGTTCGGCACCTCCCACACCATTGTCTCCCGAAACGCGGACACGCAGCCAGCTCCGCGCCCCACACAAAGCTGAACTCTTTGTCCGACATCCAGTTTGTCTGGCATCTGACATTAGCATTGCTAAGCACCGAACTGCCGAGGGCTTACCGGTTCCGATATTGTACCACCGCATCACTCATCCCCCCCGGCAGCCAAAACAACTGGCAGGGAAAGCCAAGCGGGGCGAAAGGCTTCATAGCCAATGGGATGCTGCCCGGAGAAATAAAATATGGTAATTCAAAGGCTTCAGAAACTGGAACGCTAAGAAAAAAATATTCTGTAGAGGAGAAGATATAAAGCAGAAGATTTCAGCCTTATCCCAGCCTGACTCCCAAATGCCAGAGTGTCAGCAGTGCGGACTTTGTGCTGGGTACAATAAAGAAGTTATAATTCATGGCAGAACAAAGCGTAGCATCTATTCCGTGCAACTGTAATGCTTACATATAATCACTCCAACACATATTTTAAAGTACATTATGCAATACATAAAAAATAATGATTTTGAGACAAATTAAGCTGTAACAGCCTCAAATCAGTTTGCCTACACAGTTAATATGTTGATTAATGTCCTGTTAGGACCGAGACACTCATTTTTATCTCATTATTCAACTCAGTGTTTTCCCATAGCTATTGAATAAAAATGTAATTATTGCTCTAAATTATGTTATTATTAACTTTCACATGGTGTTTCTTGATAAACAGCAGCACAAACAGAGGGCTGCTGGTGGTGAGGAGACAGGAATAAAAAATACTTAAATAAATAGAGCTGTTTATTAGCACAACTTTTCACGTTAGTATCACAAAAACAGTCGGCTCTGCAAATAAAAGTGGGCAGGGTTTTGCAGAAGGCACAATCCGAGTGCGTCAGATGCCAGCGGGACCGATCGCGCCGGACGTGCTTTTCCACTGAAGCGCTGTCGATGTGAGCAGGGCGGCGCGGCTCCGGAGCGGTGCCAGCCCAGCGCGGTGTGCGGTGGGGACACGGCACCGACCCTCCCCGCCGTCTCCCACCCCCAGGGCCAAATGGCGAAGGCTTGGGTCAGCCAGGCTTTCGCCGGAGGCACAGGACAGGGGGATGGAGGTTGCTACCGCTCCCGTCCCTCGGTCCAGACTTGCTGAGCAATTTATTTCCTTCTCCCTGCCCCGGTTCTTCTTCTGTAAGTGTAGGTCGTACGCACTTATCCCTGGTTTTATTTCCTTTGTACACTGAAGTTGTGACTGGGCTCTAAAATATAGGATTGTTATTCAGAAACAACAGCTGTCAACATTAAAAGTAACACGACGATTGTCTGTTTTAACATTCATTATCTTCTTAGAGTTGCCAAAGTGCAATTGAATTGATAAGTCGAGAGGTAGAAATCCTTGAAAACAAAATGACAGAAAATCTGTTCTAGCATTTAAATCTTGTACAGAAGGAAAGCTAGGGTGTTTTCAGTTTTTTGATTGATTACAAAATATTTTTTCAGGGTTTGATTTGACATCAAACAAAACCAAATGCAAAAAAAAAAAAAATAAAAAAAAAAAAAAAAAAAAATAAAGGCCTTGGTTCTTTCTGATATCTCACTACGGACAGATTTTTTTTTTACAACGAATTGCAGAAAGAGTGCAGATGCAAACCCACCTGCAGGAGCATCTTTGTCCGGATGCTCATTTGAAGTACCGTAAAAAAGGAAAAAAAAAATGATTCCCCAAAGAGAAGCGTATCTACCGGGGGACATCAACTCTAGAGAACTTTCCAGGTGTCCCAGCCATTCCCAGCACTTCCCTGGCTCTGCCGGGCTTCTCCTCTGCTGGAGAGAAGTTTTCCAGGGCGCGGGGCGCCCGGGGTGCCCCACACAGCGGCGGGGAGAGCAGGGGGTACCCGGTGCCCCACCCCACCGGGGCCGAACCCCTGGGCAGGGA
>NW_010537662.1:1556-4486 GCF_000687285.1 Phaethon lepturus | reverse complement strand
GAGAGCGGGGCTGCTGGCGGCCGGCCGGCTGCACTGCGCGGGGCCACCCAGGCCCAGCCAAACCCCCTCAAGTTTGTAGGGCCGTTTTCCCCAGAAATCCTCCTTTAGGAAATGTGGTATGAGCCCAGAGACTAATCATCTGGCTCTGGTCATCAGGACACCTTTGTTGCACTTAGCCTTCTCCATTTCATGCCCCAGCCTCTTGCTCCAGCCCCGAGTTCAAGGTTCTTTAGGCCTGCTCCTGGGAGCAGCGGCTGCTGCACGGCCAAGCTGAGGGCTGGGGGGGTGCTGGGGGCCCCGCCGACCCACGGCCAAGCTGAGGGCTGGGGGGCTGCTGGTGCCCCCGCAGCCCTCTCTGAGACATCTCTCCATCCCCCCAGCCAGCTCCCTCCTCTCTGTCCCAGTTCCTGGAGGTACAGTGAACTTCACCATACGATTTATCCTCACAAGGCAGCTGCTAACCTCATGGGGATGGACCCTCCATGCATCTCCAGACCACCCCAGCAGCAGAAACCAGACCCACCTGCACCCTACGACCTGTCCACATCTGCTGACGTCCCTCATGCCCACTGGCATCTAGCCATGCACCCAATATTCAAAATAACAAATCAGTGTAAAATTAGCCTCCCTCTTCCTTCACCACCATCTGGAAGGGCAAAAAACCCCCAACTCCAAACCAGTGTTGAGGTCTGAGTAGTTGCAGTGCGTGTGCTCGAGAGGGTCCATCTCACTGCGAGCGTCTGCGTGGAAAGGGCTGTACAGGGGAACCAGCACCGTGGGTGGCTTATGAAGATGATTACTATCAAAATTCCTTCTGAGAGAGGGGATGGATCCAACCCCAAAACAAAAACAAAGGAAAATAGAAGGTTTTGTCCTTTGAGTTCGTTATTGTTTTAAAACCGGTGTCCAGGATCTCTCGCCACGGAGAGCTGCTGGACGAGTGCCACGGTGACGGGCACATCGCAGAGGGGACCGATGGGCTGAGCGGGTGCAGGCTCTGCCCCATCGCATCGGCCCCCCCCGGCCCCCTCAGCTCCTGCTGAGGCCCCGTGGAAGCCTTGCCAGGCACTCAGAAACACAAATAGATAAATCATGCACCGTGGAGGATGACGCCTTCCCTGACCTCTGAGTAAATCACCTTATTCTTTGTACGGTGACATCTGATCGCTCCTACTGTGGTCTGCACTCCGGCAGCGATGCAGCCAGCACATTCCAGGTCTCCGTCACCCAAGCCGGCTGTCGTGCTGCTGGAGCCTCCCGCACAACCACATTTACGGCGTCCCCCCGCCCGTCAGCCGGGTCGGGGGGAGCGGGCTGCGGTCCTCTCTCCCCCTGATCCTTCTCCAGCGGGAGAGGAGAGGCGATCGCAAGCCGCGCAAGCACCGTGTCCCCTGGTGCGGGGCCGGAACGCGCGTTGCGGCTGCTCGCCGCGGCAGGACGCGGTTCCAAGGCAGCACAGCAGGTTTGTCCTTGGCCCTGCAGCCCGGGGAAGCGAGGGCTCCGTTGCGCGTCTCTGCCCTTCCCCATGTGAATTCCCCCAGCACTCACCCCCTCCCCTGTCTGCCCCCCCATTTCTCTCTCACGCACGTACAGCTTCCTTCTGTTATCGTTTTCAGCAAAGAGAACCTGATCCAGTCCATTAGCTCAGCCCCGCTCCCCTGATGTCCCCCCACTGACAGGGAACATGACACTGCATCGCCAAGCACAGATGCAAGCTCTCCGTCCCGACAAACATGTGTTGAGAAAGCATTTTTGACCAAGTTCCATATCCAGGGCTAGTGTCAGACAGCGGAGGTGGAATGAAAGGACCTCTTGGCTGGAGACGCTGGAGATAAGCAGCAACAGGAAGCCTGCAAGCAAAAAAAGATGCTAGCCCCAGAAATTTTAGAGGGGAGAGCAGCGACACAAAATAATTGCTGAAAGAATGCAGCTTGATTGCAGACAGCAGGGAGAGTCTCAAATCCTGCATGGAATGAAAGACCAGGATGATAGCTTAAGGGGAAGAAAAGTTATCAGGCTGGAAGGAGTGATTTATTCAATGGAGGGGATTAAGAGTCCAAAAGTTAATGTACGTAATGTAAAACAGGATGGCTGAGGACTCCAGGAAGGGGGATGCAGGCGGGAGAGGTGCACGTGGCGCCCGGCTGCAGCATCAGGGTGCTGGTGGCCACGCCAAGCCCTCCGTCCTCAGCACCCATCACGGGCCTTTCTGCATCCCTCCCCGGGCGGGCGAGCCATCTCCTGGAGGGATGCGGCCAGGTATGAAACGTCTCTGGCGGTCAGGACCTGCAGGTCTGGGCACTCGCTGATGCCAGCAGGGATTTGGCTGCTGGGCAGCTTTCATAGACTCATAGAACCGTAGAACGGTTTGGGTGGGAAGGGACCTTTCAAGGCCATCTAGTCCAACCCTGCTGCCATGAGCAGGGACATCTTCAACTCGATCAGGTTGCTCAGAGCCCCGTCCAGCCTGACCTGGGATGTTTCCAGGGCATCCACCACCTCTCTGGGCAACCTGGGTCAGGCGTTCACCACCCTCATCATCCCTTTGAGGGCAAGGGCTTTGGTGGGCTGGCGGCTCCATGGGGAGACACCCCCAAGTTTGGGGTCCCAGCTGTGGGTGGCCTGAGGGGTACCGGGCACCACCACGGCCCATGAAACAAGGCGATGCGTTGCTATGTCTGGTGGAGGCCAGGTGGTTTCACCCCTCTCTTCCACGTGCAGATGGAAACCAAGAGCGACGTCCTGGGTACCGGCGGATGCTCCTTCCCCAGCGCCACGCTAAGAGGCCGTGAAATGGGATCAGGATTGCAGAGGTGTCACAACACACACAGCAAAGGGACTCTTCCCTGACAGGAACCCCAAATACCCCCCACGCTCTGCTCTGCTCCTCCATCTCTCTGCAGACTGACAGCAATGGTCCAAATCCTCTG
>NW_010537662.1:0-1449 GCF_000687285.1 Phaethon lepturus | reverse complement strand
CAGCCGGTGGAGTGCTGCCAGCAGCGCGGGCCAGCGTCCCCTCACTGTTCATTTAGTCCTTCCTCTATTCATCCCTCCTCTCCTCCCAGGTGCCTCGCCAGAGAGGGAGGGAATCCTGTCAATCGCTAACAAAAATACTGTGCAAATCATATTAAAATAAAAGGCTCTTGTAATTTTTAGTGTTTATTGAAGTGGTTTCTCTTTATTTCTTTTTCTTTTGGCTCCTTGAACATTTTGGAGCACAGCTGCCAAAAATGAAATGTTTGACCGGCCTCAGTGACGCTTCTTTTTTCCTTTTTCCCTCCCTACGCTTCAAAGTCTCTCCCTCACACTATTCTTCTTTCACGTCACCTCCCTGCTCATCCTTCCCCTGCAGCCTCCCCGTCCCCGCCGCGTCCTCTTGTCTTCTGCTGCGCCCCGTCGCTCCCCGAGCAGCACCTGCACACAGATGGACTTCTCGATGAGCAGAATTTCCCTTTGGCAACTTCTCCCACGCGATCCCACTCCTGCTCGTGACATATTCCTTAAAGCGCCTCAGCCGAAACCCCTGCCCCTTCTCCCTGCCCAGCCCCTGGTTCCTCCTGTTCCTTCGGTCTGGAGCGGGTGTGCTGGAGGCAGGGCCCGTCTTCCTCCCCAGTCCCCCCTTCCAGCATGTGCCCGCTGATTTCAGGGGTCTTACGGGTAACGTCATTGCTGTCTTGCTCTCCTGGAGCAATGCTCATCAGGAGGTTTCAGGAGATGCGGGACCAATGTCTTTGTGCCCATCTTACGGCTTTGTGCCCATCTTACAGATGAGGAAACTGAGGCTTGGCAAAAGCAATGTGCCCAAAGCCGTTTCTCCTGGGTCTCTGTCCCACAGCCACCCTGGTAGGGCACCAGCCAGCCCATGCATACTGGTTTGACCTTGTCCCTGGGCCGCACGCATCCTTGCACGACGCAGGGCTGCAAGAGGACACCCGCCTCCACCATGCCGGGGTGTGTTGCGTTGCCCAGCCTGGCTCGTTCCCACTTTACTGGCAGCGTGCGATAGCTACACACACACCCGTCTGCTTCGCTGGAATGAATGCTGAGTGCTGGGGCTGCTGGCATGTTTAATCCCCTAATGGTATTAATTCCCTATTAAATGAAATAGTGCAAATAATATGTTGCTGGTTCGCTTTGGGGAGGAGGGGGTTGTGCCTCTCCCTCCCCTCCCCTTTTATCCTGGTAAAGACACTGGAGCATTTGTTAGCGGAGAGAGGGGGGAAAAAAATCCCACAAAGAATTGCAGCATTTATGCAGATATCAAAAAAAAAAATTAAAATGGCAGATCCTTTTTCAAAAAAGCCAAAGAAAACTCCCCTTTTTCTTGCAAACAAGCTGCCTTCTCTCTGGGAAGCGGCCCTCCGTCGCTCAGTCCCAGCGTGCTGGGAAGACAAAAGGCTTTCTCGGCGGGGCAGCGGGGCCGGC
>NW_010537661.1:0-16770 GCF_000687285.1 Phaethon lepturus | reverse complement strand
CTTAATGATTCTGTGGTTCTGTGATTCTGAGAAGTCATACAAAATTAATGGGAAGGATCAAAGAGATGTGTTTAGACCTTTACAGTTTTACTGGTAAGAAAAGCCATGGTTATTTGTGCCTTCTGTCTGCTGGTCAGGTAGAGAAGGAGCAGTGGAATGTACCTTACAAGATTACTTCAAATGCTTTTATTTGAACAGTCATGTTTGAAGAATTCAGGAAGTCCTTTTTATAAGGATTTAATTTTCAGGTGTGAATTACAGAAAGACATGGTTTTGCAAGGTATGTGAAACTTTCTTCAATATCTAGCACAAGTGGTGTATAGCTCAATTCTTCAGCTCAAAGAATAGACTTGATACTTCCTAAAAAATATCTTACTAAAAATAACTAGCACACACCATTAAAGGTCTACTCTAAGTATTTTTATATTAAAATAACTACTAACTTTAAATTGAAAAATGAATTAATTTTAAATGTAATTAAAGTGATTTACTCAATATAATTTAGAAGCTAAGTTTTATATTTTAATAAAAATATAAAAGCATAGAAAAAGGATACAGACATAATACTTTCAAAGTTATTTTTACCTAAACTCATTAGAAAATACAAGCATTTTTTTTTATCAAAAATGTCCTGTGTATTTGTTTGCTTCTAAGGGAAATTAAAGAAAGATGAAATCTAGAAAGAAAACTTACTGAAGTAGTGCGTACTTCAACTGTACTGTGTACTTCAACTCTGAATACGTCAAATTATGATGGTACAAAGAAAGACTGAGGAGGAAAAAAATTACAAATTGTATTTACATGGATTTTAAGAAGTTGTGTAGCTTTTTTTATTCTCCTAGCTATAAAAAAAACCCATTGAATTAACTTGGTGGCTGCTTGGAAGGATTAATTCAGAAACACAGTATCTTAGAAGGAGTAAAAGCCCAGGAATACATTTCTAAAATCTTCTCAAACTGTAAGAAAAGGTAGCTTAAGATCTATGATTTTAAATGTGAATATTTATTTTAAAATCAGAAGATGGTAGGCTGCTAGTAGCATTTTGTTTATTGCAAATTTCAGTAGATACGTAGTTTTGTAACTTTTCTTTGCTTGATAAACTACACAGTAGTGCCCTGGACTGCCAGTTTTCTGTTGTGGACTATTACCCACTAATTCAAATGAAAAAATTTACTGTGTTCAGGAAAATGAATTTGTACTTCCACTTTCAAATGGCAGGTCATCCTGCAAGTATTTCAGAGCCAGTTCTCTACTCCTAGTCCTTTTCATTTAGCACATCCTCATCAACTGAAGACATCCAGTGAATTATTTTTTTTCTTTAACATACATTTTCTTTATGTTTGAGACACCATTTTATTTAGTCAAGCATATTGTACTTTGCATATAGTAATTTGTACTGCACCCTGTAAAAAAGGTTAATAAGTCTTAACAGTTCAGGTGTAGAAGACCTTAGTGGAACTATAGAAATCGCTGTATTTCTACTCATCCACTAAAGATGCATTAAGCCCCAATTCTATGGCTACTCTTATACAGTTTCAAGTTACAAAAGGCAGCCTCGTGTGACAGCTTTGCCCATTGTTTGCAAGAAGAGCTGAAGAAATGACAGCCTGATAGGCTTTCACAGAATCACAGAATCATTAAGGTTGGAAAGGACCTTCAAGATCATCAAGTCCAACCGTTAACCCAATGCCACCATGCCCCCTACACCATGTCCTGAAGTGTGTCTTTCTCTGTATCTTTCGTTGACTTCTGTTTATACCTTTTTTTTTTTTTTCAGCTAATGTGGGAAATGTAATTAAGAGTGTGTAATGACAGTTAAAACAGCCACAGAAACAAGAGATTGATTCCCATGATGGCTGAAAAGCCCTCCATGCAGCATGTATAAACAGGCCAAGTTTCTGAGTTCTAATTAACTTTATTTATGTTTAGTGCAGGAAGTACGAAGGCAACTTAAACAAGGATATAAAAAGCACTGGAGCATTGAAACACTGGTTTCATGTAACTGACTTACTGAAAGACATATTTTTCAGCATTTTGTAAAGAAAAATAGAGTAATTTAGAAGAAAGATATTAGATACCTAATATACTCTTATAATAAGGAAGCTTTAAATAATGGAGCAGATACTAACAGTAGCTTCCTACTTAGTCACATAGGTGATTTTTTATGATGTGCAATTAATAAATACGATAGCGAACATGTAACAACGCACAATGACAGTGCGATAAAAGACATGCAATTATGTGCAAGATTCCTATTGTGCCAGCAAATAAGACTTTATGGGCTACTGGAAAATGAGTTTGTGAAAAACCAATTGTAAAAACCTTTTCCATTATGTGTTCCTTTTATAAAAACATATTAAGTCACACGTGAAAATATAAAAAATTACATCGGTAAATAACTGTGAAGACATTTTCCCCCGCTATGGACACAACTGCAAAACCTTGCAATCACAGAAATTGTATATATTATTTTGATATAATAATCATAACTAAGCTTAACAGTAGTGATATGTTAATCATACATAAGGTATATTATTTGCATAGATTTTCTTGTTTACTGTCCATGGATTTCCATTTTGTAAATACATATATAATTCAGAAAGCTTTGGTGCTCTTTGATGAACTCAAACTAGAAGATGGCTGATTTAGATGATATACATTTCCTATTACTACAATTGCAAAGGATGCTATAACAACAACATTTTAGGTGCTAAAACCTCTTAAGTATAGCAATTGCAGTAGAAAATAGAAGAATACCTTTGATGTTATTTACTGACCCTTATTCCAAGGCATGATGATTTAACAATATTTAAAAGATATTCCTATTTTGAGAAGCTCTCAAAACATGTGGTCAGCAGTTTGTCCACTAGAAGTATTGTGCCTTGGAATAATTTAGTATCTGTTTCTTCTTATATTTTTCATACGCTCAGTAGGTAAATACATACAATAAAAATCATTCTGCAGTTATGCAAAACTATAGTAACATTTTGTACAGTCTTGCAAATGAACATTTTAGAAGTAGAGCACTCATCCATAGAGAACTTGGGAACTCAGAAGTATGTAATGTCAATAATAGAAAATTAGTGTATTCTTAAAGATGTAGGCTATTATAGCTTGTTTTTGAGCTGATTTAATCCTTTATATGATTATTCTATAGTGCTCGCAGTCTTGCCAGGAGAGCTTCTACTTCTGGAATGGCTTCTCCCTTAGAAGGAGACCTGATACGATCTATTTTCTTTTCTTTGTTGCTTTCTCCATGGCAGGCTTCCTTTCTCCCAACAGCCTTGTTCCACGCTGTAGAAGAACTTGTTTCCACATCATAAGTAACCTCTTTGGTGACTGGGCTTCTTGTCAAGTTTAAACTGTGGTGTGAATGTGACTTCTCTAATCGTCCTTTCTGGTTCTCTGTAGAAGAGAAAACAAATAAACCTCGTTTCACTATCAAAATACTCAATTTCAGTATTTTTTAACATAGAAAGACCTTTTGATCAGACAAAATTTTACTTGGAGATGACATACCAGGAGTAATGGTTGCCAAGGAAGCAAGACAAAAAATATTATCACTTCAAAAGCAGTGGGCTTGGTCCCTTGGAAGTGATACAGACTTTACATGACTTCCTTAGATTAGCAGCCGTATTTCTTACAAAATCAGATAGAGCCTGACAGGATCTTCCTTTCTTACTGGAGTCAAAGAGAAAACAGAGTACTCAGCACTTCTCAGTGTCTTCCAAAGTTTTATCCGGTTAACTAAATTTTCTACATATTTTTAGTTGTTCAAATTTTAAAATGTATTTAAAAAATCTATTTCAATTTAATTATGCATTGTAATAATTCTCCTTTCATTTGTGAACTTTTAGGCAGCCAAGTAATTTTAAGAATTTGCATAACTTTCTGCTTTTGGCTAAACAGCGCTGTCATTGACTGTCAGAAGAAGTTCCACTTAGTTAAAATCCAGGAGCTTTGCTGGATTGACATGTATTAACAGACAGATTTCTTTTTTGTCGTCCTCCCCCAATCAAATGACTGTTCTCAAAACCAGCATTTAAGTGGTCCCTCTCATAGATTAGATCTCAGACTTTTTAAAACCAAGCGTACTCAATATTCATGTAACCTTGAGCAAGGCTTGAAAATGGCTTCAACAAACTTGACATGACATTTAAAGTTTTTTGGTTATTCACTGAAAGATGTTCCATCAACCCAATAGTAATGACTTTGGAGCATAGGCAGTCACTCATGACAGTGTGTTTTATGTGAGTGCTGAAAATCCCTACCGAAAACAGCTTGTACATTAAAAGGCAGCTGCTGAAGATATTTACTGCACTGTCACTCCCTGACCAGGGGGCTCTCAGTGATGGATGAGGATTTTACACACTTTCTTGGACAATCTCAGCAAATTTTGTAAGTGCAATCACCTTTTGGCAAGTGGAGGAAAATAAATACCTTCCATCATCTTCTAAATCAGATAGATAAACAATTCTTAACTAAAATTTGATAATTGTTAAATTTTGTACTTAGATGAAAAATGTGAGTTCTATTTTATGGTATGGAAAACAATTTGACCCTGAAGATGCAGCAGCACACATTTCAGTTTTCCTGAATCACAGGAGGCCAAAGATTAGGTATGAACATGTCTTTATAATTACATATAATAAACCCATCATATATAATTAAAATAACCCTGTTATGTGCACTCTTAAATATCCCATTCTATTGAAATTTTTATATTTATTGATTCTGAACACGTATTTGCAGGCTAATAAAAACATGCTACCTGTATCAATATACAAAATACTAGCTGCACCACAGCCCTTTTTGTTTACATTCAGTCTAGGGGCAGTGGGAAAAATACTTGGTGTTTTGAAAATCAATGTATTTTTTTAAAGTAGAAAAAACCCATATTCTTATATAATCAGAGATTAAGTACAGGTGTTGGGCTTCTTGAAGTTTTAGAATGCACATATATAGAAGTGAGAGCAAAAGCCATAACCACTTATAAGCAGGAATTTGATTTGTTTCTGAAGACAGTATTTGATATGTCTGCCTGCAACAGCAGGGAGATGGCTTAGTGACATTGGCCACCGCTTTAATCCTATGTTTCTAGAACACGGTACTCACAGAAAATCCACAAACCATACAGATATTAAGAGGCTTTTCCTAAACTATTTGGAACCATTACATCATGGACATACATACATTTAATTTTTGCTTTTGGCAGTAAACTATACTTGAAAGAAATTGCAGAATAAAATAAATATATTTACACACACACCTTGGTTCAAATACACTTTTAAAGAATTGAATATAAAAAAGTTATAGAAGGTTAAAAGAAAACTACTCATGGAAAGACACTTCTACATGAAGTCTTGTTAAGAAGAAAGCTTACATTTCTGGAGATGCTCTATTTGTCCACCTACTGTAGCAAGGTGAAACTTCCAGCAGTAGCAAGACAAAAAGAAATCAGACATTAAAAAACACTGGATAAAGACAGAACTTACTAATTTTCTGTATATATTGGAAGTAGTTGAGACAAGTTTCTAATGTTTGGTCACTTTTAGCAATCAAAACTGTCATTCACCTGCATCATACCAATCACTATGCAGATGAAAAAAAGCAAAAACTTTGAATTCATGTTGAAGTTCCCTAAATGCTGGGGTGAGAAGACATTGGCCCGTAATAGTTTTGACTTTACTGCTGTTGAATGCTTCCAGGCACAGGTTAAGCAGAGCTTGCATCGTACACTATTGAAGTCTCAGTGTCCAAATTCAGTGACATTTAAATCTTTTTCTTTCCCTTGTTCAATATCTAACTCTTGTGAGTCCTTCAGACCTATTAAAATTCAGTTTTCGCAGATATGAATTTCCTGAACATTGCTGTTAATCAAAAACATTTCAAAATCATATTCACATAACCTAAAGCCAAACAGCTACTATCATCTAGATAGAAGTCTTTTAAAATTACTTTGATTAACAGCAATGCTCAGGAAATTCAGTTGACAGAAAATTGTGCTTAATAGCTTTCCATAGTTTAAACGGTGTCCTAGCATAGAATAACTTATAATGATAGGCTTATAATCTATTAAAGGCTACATACTTTATATTCAGAAAAAGGAAATTGTGAACTAGCATGTGAACAAAAAAAATCAGTTGTATGAGACCTGCCTGCTGTGAACCTGGGGAAGCAAAATACGATCAGTTGGAGATTTTTAAATCCTGCATAATACTGTTATATATTACCTTTAATAGAGAACAAAAATGATTGCAAGAGACTCACTAAAGTAGAGATACGGATTTTTTTAAAACGACTAATAAATATTTAAAATAAAAAAGGACTTTGAAACGCTTTATTTCATTGCACAGTTTCTCAGTAAAAGTCTTGATACTAAAGACATATTTAGTTTTTATGTAAATACTTGTACACCGATTGAAAAATAAAGTTGCAAATACAATAAGGAGAACTGCATTACATGGCGTTATATGCTTGCATTACAGTCATACATCTCAATGTGGGGCATGACAAAATTGTAACATAAGAAAGAACAATTGCAGTTACAACCTCATTACATCTTTTACCAACTTAGAGAAAAATGCTCAAAATCCCAGTGGAATATTTCCAATCTCTTTGGCTTGTGCTCCACGTACTACATCATTTTCCTGAAGCTATGCCTATGTTAAGATTTTTCTTAAGCCCGTGCGTACTCACCAATCCTATCACCAATGCAAATCTTTTTTACGTTATGAGTCCTGACTTGCATGTGCTAGAAAACATGAGGGCATGCCCCCGTGCCAAATGGTTTTGGCTTGGTAAAAGTAACAGCCCTATCCATAACCCTCATCACTGTCTCACCGGTACAGCATCATAGTTCACCCCTGGTTCCCAACGCGCAGAACTGAACGTCAGGGAAAGGCTACGACACCATGTTGGTGCCACGCTCACATAGTTTCCCAGCACAAGAGCAGGGAAAAGAGCACGTGCTTTCGACAGCGGTCGAAATGTGCCGATTCCGGATGCAGCCGTACAGAATTCCCACAAGCTGGAATGTTTGCAGCAGTCCAGCCTCTGTCTGGATGTCCTGTGCATCTCGCACAGATTAACATTGCACTGTCAAGCATGTCCCTGTACAACCTTACCACGTGTGTTTAGGCTGTAGTCACCTGCCATGGGCCTTGTGAGGATATCAGTGCACACCCCCATATGCTCCACTTAAATCAACAGAAGCCCTTGAGAAGTTAGTCTGGAGGTGTTCCTAACGGGTTCTTCTTGCAGATACCAAAGTATAAAGCATTACTGGTGCTTTGCTGAAGATACAAGGAAAACAGTGAAGAAGTTTTGAAGCATGAACTACTTTTTCTGATGTAAATTGGGAAATACTGGCTTATGATTCAGCTGGTTGAGATTTACTTAGACTTTTCTTTTGAAAGGTTGAATCTGACCACTGCTGGCAGACATTTGGAGGACCCTCTGTTCTTAAGTTCAGGTCAAGGTGGAGGTTCTGAATTCCACTTCAGCCACATCTAACTTCAGCTCTGAAGTGGATAGCTGTATTGGGTGTAGGTAGCAAAGTTTTGGTAGCAGGGGTGGCCTCTGTGAGGAGAGGCCAGGGCTTGCCCCATGCCAGACACAGCTGGCTCCAGATGTCTCCAAAGGATCTGCCGCAGGGCACGGCTGAGCCCATCACCCCCTCGGTGCCATTCGTTCACTCTCTGAAGGGACTGAGTGTAACCTGTGGTGATAACAAGTGGGCAGGAGAAGGGTCTGGAGTGAAGCTGAGCCAGAGAAAGTAGGAGTGTATTTTCCTTAAGAGTTTTGGTGCTTTTTTTGTTTTTGTTTCACAATACCCAAAACATATCTATCTCTATCTCTCTCTAAAATTGGCAATACATTAATTTTCCCCAAGTTGAGACCGTTTTGTCCATGACAAGTGATCTCCCTGTCTTTATCTTGCCCCATGAGCTTTCCTGCTCCTATTCCCCCCCCACCCCACTCCACCAAAGGACTGAATGAGCAGCTGGGTGGGAGTTTGGCTGCCACCTGAGACCAACTCACCACAATAACTTAAAGATAAGAGAATTCCATCTGTCTTTTGGCATTCCCTGTTTTAATTTCACAATTAAAAACAGCCCACCAATTCTGAAAATTGTCATTTTGAACTTGCAGATTCCAAACTTTTGGATTTTTACTATCAGAAATGTCAACAGGAAAATAATTAATTCCTGTTTTCCTTTCAAGTAGGAAATTAAGGTCTTGTTTCCTGCACTGACCACCCATTCGTATTACAGTTTAAGATACTGGACAGTTGTGAACCCTGATTTTTTTCAGGCACCCATCTTCCCTTAATGTCATTTATACAGCCCAAAACTGGCCCTCTGAAATCCACTCCCAGACCTTGGCATTGGTGCTAGAACACCACAACACCTAATTATCTTTCTTAAAAGCCTGCCTTACCATCTAGAAGCAGAATTTAGACATAATATGAAAGACTGCTATAGCTAGAAGGTCCATATCTATTACATAACATCACTCATAAAAAATGGGATAGCTCCTTGCTGGATAGTATAATGGAAAATACTTAAAATACTTTTTATTGCCACTTTTTATTAGTTTCATATTTTTTCAACAATTTCAGTGACTGACAAGGGTAGGATTGGAGAATGTCCTGGAAATGTTAAAGGAGTGCTGTGTGTTGTTAGGACTTATTTCAGTTATATCCTGCAGTCCCAGCCCTAATACCTAAAGGAGTGGTAGCTGTACTCGAATGATCTTTGTTCGATAAGTAATTTCTTACACCTTAGTATTTCATGCTAAATGCTCACAACTGGTCTCATCTAAAGCAGACAATAATTAATGAGGCATGGAAAAGTCTTACTGATATTTGGAACATTTAAAAAAAGTATTTTTGATGCACATTTCATTTAATAGTTGCTGCTGGTTTTGGGTGTTGTGTTAAAAAGGTGTGAAACAAGGACTACACACTAATCAGTAAGCTCGATTTAGATAAGACAAAGTTTTCAGAAGCCAAGAACATAGTTTTTTTTGTTAATTTCAATGGCAAGAAAAGAGTATGTCAGCACTAAGTGAGGCTAGCATAAAGGAGATATAGAAACTAAATTTCAAAGAAAGTCAATTACAAACTGTGAGCAAACTAATTTGTGACAAGAGGAACTATGCTGGACCAGTTCCCTTTTACTTGGCCCTAAAGCAAAGCGTTTAAAAATTCTTTTAATCCCTTACCTGCCTACATCTTCTCAAAGACTACTTTAAGCTCCGGCTGATCACTCCATTCAGGTTTTTTTCCCCATCTTTTCCAAATGTACTTTGCATTTGCATTGAGTTGGGACCAATTTCTCTGTTTAAATTAATATATTCTCACCTCTAATACGGCAATGACTTTCGTTACAAGACATGCAACTTTAAGTTACTGGGATTTAAATGAAAGTCTTGAATGTCTGCCAAGATGAAAAGAGAACAAAAGTGTGGATCAGACTATTGACAGAAATCACCCAAGGTTTTTATGTAAGTGAGAGAAGAAACCTCTGAAGGTGTCTGATGGATAATTCAGACTTAGGAGTTTGGCATCCTCCCCTATTTCACTCTGAATTATAGTGGACCTTCTGTGTCTTCTCATGCATCTTTCCCCAAAAGAAGGCACATTTGGGAGTTCCTAGAAAACTGCAAAATGGAGACTTCCAAAATGGAAACTTCCAAAATAGAAACCTACTTTGTGGTCATTATTGATTTTTAGAGCACATGGTTTGAATTATTCTTAAAAAAATAAATGTGAAAGTCTCATAATTTCAAAATGGTTAAATAATTTGGCATAATTTTATTATTAATCAATAATAAATTAATCTTCTCTATGTTGGGATGAAGGGCTTAAAAAGATAAATCTGGATCTACATGGATATCCAGTGGCAGCGAGTCTTCAGGCAACAGCCAGAAATGTTATGCAGCCTAGGTGTTTATGGAATTTCTCCCAAGGTACAAATAGCGTAAACATCAACTTTTCCCCTTCTTTAAGTCAGGAAATTATCAGGAAATTACAATAATAAAACTGGAAGTTAACATATTTAGACTATTTTAAATTCCTGAAATGTGGTTTATTCCTTGTTTTTTTACTTTGTTCACAACTATATTGTAGCTTGCCATTTCACCTCCTCCTTAGACTTAACAGAGAGTCAAAAATGATGACTGGGTACGTTAGTGATCTGTGACAAGACACACAGAGGTCCATAGTCTAAAGCCATCCTCTGTTCACCTGACACTATCTATGTAGAACCCACATACTAAACTGCCACTGATACCTTGAGCAGTAGACACATTGAGTCTCCAAATCTGTCTGCATAGCATCTACCTACAGACGAATACTGCTTTCAATGTATTCTTTGATAAAGAATTTCAGGAATAAGCATAAAGACTGCTGCCATCAAAAGAAGGCCACTGGCAGTGGCAATGGGTAATGATAAGTAATATGCTGATGAAAGTAACCGAAATGGAAAAGAAACACAATTTGTGTCGTCTTTTACCAATTGTTTTGGAAAAAAACACAGTAGGAAGCCTCCTACCTCTGAAAAACAAAACCCACAACAAATCCAAACAACAAAGCAAGTGTTAAAGACTGACCCCATGTTTATGAGATTCCACTCACTGTGATTCGAAATAACATTGTTGTTTCTGTTAAGTATTTACTATTTAGCATAAACATTTAAATAAAACTATCTGTGTCTAGTAATTGCCTTAAGAGTTCAACACTAAATTATCTCTTATCCGTTATTCTTGATACTAAATGTTTATAAGCTATTCCCTAACTATTTTAATAACTGCTACAAAACCATACAATTTGTATTTCATATTTTTAGCTCAAACTTCTGTTTCCAGTTTTTATCAGCAGAGTATTGGTAGATTGCATTGCCTGAAGGTAGAGCACAAATTTTTGTAACATCAGATCAAACCGATAGGAAAAAATCTTTCCCTCATCGCCTGTTGCACTTCTTTCCCAAGGAATCAATCTGCTTCTAAAGGAAAGGGGGATCTACAGAGTCCTGCAAATGTTTTTGTGAGCAGCATAAAGATGAAAGGCTAGAGCTGAAAGTAAATTAGGTGAGTGTTAGTTTTAACAGTTGAGCAGAAACATAATTTTCTCACATTCCTTTAACAGGTACCGGACCAATGTCCTGGGGCAGTTCATGCCCACACAGGTCACAGTCACAGTGGGCTGTTATTCACTGTTATCCAAAAGATTGCAAGAATAGCATACAGTTCTCAGCTCTTCTCATTTTAAAATACATTTTTAAAACAAGTCTCTGGAGGGAAGTAGGGCAACAGAGATCTGAATGCTCTTGTTGCTATGACAGGTGAGATTTACTAACCTGGGAAATTATTTATGAGAACTCCAAATCCTAAGTAGATCGAAAAAAGATTTACACAACATTGATGTCAGCTTAAAGATATCTGTGCTTCTTTATAGCATAGGTGCTTCTCAACAGGACAGAAGCAGACCTGATTGTGAAGTTTAACCTGTATAAAATAACATCCAAGATAGCCTTCATGAATACACTGGAGATGGAATGAAGCCAAAATGTCTTAGTTCATGTAACTTTCATTGTCCAAGCGTTATTATTGTTGTCCTTTCTTTCCTCTGACAAAGCTCTGCAGAAAGCAGTCAAAAGCACGCTATCAAGGAGACTGAAGCTGTGTAGCAGGAAATAGTACATTTTCAAGAAGATCCTCACAGAAAACTAAATATTGGGAAATAAAGGCAGAGGAAAAGTGATTCATCTTCCCTTTGCTCTGGAAGATTGCTTATATATTCCTTTGACAATTCTCTCTCTCTTTATATGAAGCTCTAATTACTGCTATGTGCTTTCACTTAATTATTTGCTCTCTTTGGGATGGACTGTAATTGGGTCTTGCTCATGTGTGGAGAGAGATGTGATATAAAAAAATGTTTCTACTCTGCACATGATCCAGCCATACGTGTATTTGACACCAACAACTGTACTTTGCAAGTGTGACAAATTACTTTGAAAAGGCACCAGGATTTCAATAGAATTTATAAGAAGAATTATTTTTTAAAGATGTTTTTTACTGACTCTTCCAAATATCACTTAATTATCATATGAGACAAATTTGAGACACATTGTCATGGGTAATTAATCCAGTCATTGTGAATTCAAAATGCTGTGTTTAACATCATTAATGGTATGCATTTTTCACGTGATGAACATATTTACTGCCCTATATTCTAACAATTAGACTCTTAGCAGCCACTTTGGTATGTAAAAAACACCAGAAGCCAACTGTAGCATTTCCAGTTTCCCCTTTTCCTAATCACTTGCACACAGCTACTGTTTAGCAATCATCAGCTAACTGAATTTAATCTTGCTATATGAGAGGATTTTTTTGATTTCAAGAAATCTAAGAGACAACATATCTTTTAGCTAACAGAAGAAACCTCTCTCACTTACAGAGGAACTTAGAGGGAAAATGTTACATAGAATATGAAAAAATAAGAGAGATTGAAAAACTGAGGCATTTACACTCACTGAGAAATCAAGGCAGAAGGCAGTAAGTCCTCCCAAGCCACTGAAACAAAGGCTTCTTACACATAGACTTGTTTTTCCTTTGTCTATTCTGACTTACAAAGCAGCTTTGCAAATGTGTCTAGCTCAAAAGGTGATACTAAAAACAAACGGTTAGAGATCATCAATGATATATTGATTATGCAAAAGAAGCCAAACTGAATTTAATCAGAAACAGCAGACTCCAAACAGGAAAAATCTTCTCTTTTTCTGACAGAGACGGTTAAGAAAACATTTACGGTAATGCCAGCGCATCTGCTGATTACAGTCAAAGCTGCAGGACGCCAACATTAAATCACTGAACCATCCTGTCAGCTTCTGGGTACTCGAGTTTCATTTTAATAATAATTTGCTGTGAAATTTACCCAGATCAGAAAATTAGCCAGAAAATGTTTACAACAAATATAGGTAACAGTAAATAAAGCAAATAGAAAACTGATTTGCATCTGAAAAAAAGGTATCTAAAATAGACGTTCGGCACTCAGACATTTCAGACCTGTATGTGCATTGGTAAACCTCTAAAAACTAAGCAGTTTAAGAACAGAATATAATTTTATCATCCATTTCCTATTGATTGTGACCTATCGCTTTTTTTTGTTTAGAATTGTTAACATGCTTGTTTGTTTAATATAAACACAGAATAGCCAATTGAAGAAAGACAACCTGCACCATTTAAAATCAATTTTTAATTCCTGACACCTGAGGATTCTACACAGAACAATACACTTCATTGTAAAGCTTTAATTGATGCATCTATGTGCTGCAGAGGGTGATTACTTGAATAATAAGTGTAAGAGACGTGTGATCTGGTTGCTAAGCAAATGTGAGTATGAGAAAAAGCCCAAGAAACAACGTAACAATGAATCAAGGTGTGATGACAGGATAATTATTCTATGATCTGTCATGTTGAAGGACTTGCAGAACATTGACCTGCCCATGATCACACATCAGAAGATTGCCTGAGGGATAATTAAAATAATAATACACAAGTCCAGTCAGTCACAAAGAAAAAAATGTATGCCTAACTTATTTCTCTGTAGCATGCATGGTCAAATGCATTGTCATGTTAAATGTAAATGTTTGCACAGTGCAAGAATTCAGGGGAGAACAGATTACAGCAAAGACCACTGAAGTTTATCTGAATTAGCAATAATGCTTTTCTTTCTTCAGTTACTCTGGGCATTCAACTAAGTATTATTCATAATATGACACATTAAAGCATAAAACCTGTGAACTGACTTTCTGAAGGAAGTTGGAAAAAAAAAGTAAGTCTTTCAAAATATGTTTAAGGTTATAACATATGTTAAAAAAGAATTACTGTTGTGGTGGGTTGACCCTGACCAACAGCCAAACACCCACCCAGCCTCTTACTCACTCTCTTTTTCTGTGGGGTGAGGAGAAAATAGAAGGAACTGTAACAGTTCATATTGGCATACACCCCTCTGCAAGCCTAGACTTTAGCTCCAAGCACACAACCCATGATAACACCCCAGCAATATGTCCTGCATATCCTTCTCCCCTGTAAGTGCGCAGACACCCTTGAACTGTCTTTAAACCGGCCGTTGTCGGCATTGTTCATGGCAGAAACAATCTTCGCACTGTCTGTGCTCTTTGGGTGATCTTTGCCAATTGTGTGAAATCACTGATGGTTACTACTTTGCAACTAGACTGATTATAGATGCCTACTCAGTGTAGGCAAAAAAACCCCACAAAACAACCTATTTCCAGAACCAAGATAGTCTGTGATGGAAACCACTTGATCACTCAGAAGACTAAGTTCAGGAATCTCATAACTTTTTTCCCCTGATATTCTCTATGTAACTGCAAGACAGCCAATTGGAAGTTCTGTGGATACTCTTCAAAAATTTAAGACCACTGAGAATACCTGAAAAGAGTTTTTCAAACACAAGTTAAGCATACAGTTTCCACATACATAAATTCATACTGAGCAGGATGTCCATAGGTTACTCTCATGGCACATATAGGCACGATCGTTGCACAATTCTAAAAAGGAAAAATTTTTTTCTCCCACCGTATTCTAAAAAAGAAGCTAAAACCCCCTTTTAGGAAACACTACATATAATAATTGTCATAATGACATTTCTTTAGAACAAATATGTTCTGTAAACACATTGCTAGCTCATCAATTAAGTTACTCACTCATGCTAAATATGCTGGAGTTATATTCTCTAATCTTTTCTAGCATCTTCATTAGTGCTCATTTCAAAAGAGTAATGCTATAGCATTGAGTATACTCAAATGCTAAGAAGGAAAACAAATGCTATTGAAAAATCTCCCCATGTTCAGCAGCTCACTGTAGTCTAAGTGAAAATTTATTAAAAAGCAAACCTCAAGGATGTTAGTATTAATTTCAAAGGAACATCCTATAGAAGAAGTATAATTTTTGGTTTTGTGTAATAAAATAATACCACTTATGAATCTAGATTCTCAACATTAGCCAACGGTGTTAAGAATAACAATTCAGAAAACTCCAAAAACATTTGTTAAAATTTTGGAGCAAAATTAGTAGGCCAGATATTTATATATTTTTAGTCCAGAAACATCTTAACGGAGGAAAACTACGGGAAAGGGAGCAGGGGAAAGGATATCCTCTACCTCTAAGAATCCAGCTATTACAATAGAGAATTTATCTGACATGTTCTCTTAAAAATGTTTGCTTTTTCCGAGTTTCCTAACCACACATATTTTTTCCATAAGTTAAGGTTAAAATCAGGATAGTTTCAATACGCTGAAGTGGATGTATAAATTTAACTCTTTTGTTAACTAAGAGTATACATACATTTGTGTAGCTGCATTTTCCTTTTCTTTACATTAACAAACTTTTTTTTGGTGGTAATGAATACTCTAAAATATTCTCAGTTAAATTTCAAACCAGAAACCACAGATCTAACTGCACTTCTTATAACTATAACTGCAACTATGAACTACAAATAATTTGTTGACTATGCATACATACGTATTGCAATTACAGACACAAATCCAGCTCTTTTCTTCAGTGTTGTATAAAATGATTTGAAGCAAGAGCATTCTTAGTTGTGTGCATCCTCATGCCTGACCAAAGGCCGTTGATCCCAATGTGAGATTCACTGGACCAAATTAATTTGTGCTGGTTGCCTTAGGCTCCCTTCTCAGTCAATGAGGAGAAACAAGCACTTCTAAACTGTGCTTCATTTCACCCTGATGTAGATACTTTAAAGAGGTAAAGAGAGCTCATGGTAACTAACTCAGACATGAATGCCTGCACTCTAGACATTTAAAGGTAACTTCTGCATCTGAAAGCTTCCAACTTCTGACTAGCAAAGTCTGCATGAAACGTGGACTTCCTAGTCTGGACAGTGACAGCAGATTGTAGAGATGATATGTTCGCCATGAGGGAGGACAAGGTGCCGATTCAGTCATTTTAAAGCCTGATAGAACATTATGGGTATCAATCTCACCATCTATTTAACACAAGCTATAGAATTTCACAAAGATTTTTCCGGATGCATAAAGTATAGAATTGAAATAAATTATATTCTTGTTGCTACAGTGCATAGTTTGGATGTAAACAGGAGAGCTCTCTTTTGTATATAATATACTGACAAGAACTGTAGATGTGAAATTTGCCATTATTAAGTACGCTGCTCAGCCATTAGCTACCACAATTTTTTCCTTTTTGAAAATACATCATGTTCACTAAATTTTTTCTTAAGTAGCCATAGATCTTATAGTTGTTTGGGTTCCTATCTCTTACAAATTTGTGATACCCATATTTTTGTATAGCCTTGCAAGTTTCTGACAAGCTTGAAACATATTCTGGATTTAAAATCAGCATATAAAATAAGTGATTCCTACTTCTACACTGGTATATGGAATCCTACCCTTCACATGAAAATCATCGCTGCTTTAAACTGAAGTTGGCTTAGATTTAGTCCTGGCCATACAGAACTTATAAACGGCACTAGTGTACAGTGTTCAAGTTTAGTCTTTAGTGATGAAGATATAAATGTGATACCTTCTATGGTAAGGCAACTCTGTGATTTTACCCTGTGATATTACCCAGCCCTGTGTGCTTGAACTTTTGTTAAGGAAGATAGATAGCTTAATAGATGAAAGAATTAAAGGAAAAGTGGTTTGAGTCCCATGAAAATACTTTATGAACTCAAAAAAAAAAAAAATCCCATAACAGTGCTTA
>NW_010537660.1:368-587 GCF_000687285.1 Phaethon lepturus | reverse complement strand
GTGGCCTAAACAAGCGTGTTGTTTGGGGCGTGGCCAGGGCGTGGGCGTGGCTGACAAGTGGGTGTGTGGTGCAGGGGTGGGTGTGGTCTCTCAGTCCCGGGGCGGGGCTCATCTTAAAGGAACATCGAGTGATGTAAAAAGGGCGGGGCTTAATTCGAAGGAGGCGTGGCCCGGCGGGGGGGCACACAGAAGGGGCGTGTCCCCCACTTAAAGGGCCAC
>NW_010537660.1:0-214 GCF_000687285.1 Phaethon lepturus | reverse complement strand
TCGGCTTAAATTTAGAAGTGGAGGGCGCCACCGGGGGGGGGGCACATTTAAAGGGCCAGATCTCAGTTTTAGGCAGCCCCACATTAAAGGGGGCGTGGCCACATTTAAAAGGGCACAGCCCAGGTTAAAGGGGGCATGGCCCGGCTTTAGGAGAGTGCCCACATCAGGGGTCCCCCCCATCACGGGGATGTGACGCAGCCCCCCTCCCCGTACC